>NC_137332.1:67500-70000 GCF_965287045.1 Carcharhinus amblyrhynchos | reverse complement strand
TCTTGCTGAGCCGGCCCCTGTCAAACCCCGACACCTCCACATCGCGGTCAGAATTTAATGAGCAGAGAGTAGCATTGAATGATCCTTTGTCCGAAGGAATTGAACCATTCCAAAACAATGGAAAGGTGGGCATGTTAGGTCGATTACTAATTGCTCCGTAACGTCCCACGATTTATGAATTCGGTTTTAGCGAGATTAATATGTGGAGTTTCAGGGATAACGCCCGAGTAAAATGTTCTGTTGGAGAGGGAATTCAGTCTCGTTGCGATGAATGACCTCCTGCTGCAAGACAGGGATCTGATGTTTCAATGATGTCTGGGTGCATTGAGACGGCATCACCAGCAGATGGAGGCAGGGTGGGCTCTGGGTGCATTGAGACAGCATCACCAGCAGATGGCGGCAGGGTGGGCTCTGGGTGCATTGAGACAGCATCACCAGCAGATGGAGGCAGGGTGATCTCTGGGTGCATTGACATGGCATCACCAGCAGATGGAGGCAGGGTGATCTCTGGGTGCACTGAGACGGCATCACCAGCAGATGGAGGCAGGGTGATCTCTGGGTGCATTGAGACGGCATCACCAGCAGATGGCGGCAGGGTGATCTCTGGGTGCATTGAGACGGCATCACCAGCAGATGGAGGCAGGGTGATCTCTGGGTGCATTGAGACGGCATCACCAGCAGATGGCGGCAGGGTGATCTCTGGGTGCAATGAGACGGCATCACCAGCAGATGGCGGCAGGGTGATCTCTGGGTGCATTGAGATGGCATCACCAGCAGATGGAGGCAGGGTGATCTCTTGGTGCATTGAGACGGCATCACCAGCAGATGGAGGCAGGGTGATCTCTGGGTGCATTGAGACGGCATCACCAGCAGATGGCGGCAGGGTAATCTCTGGGTGCATTGAGACAGTATCACCAGTAGATGGCGGCAGGGTGATCTCTGGGTGCATTGAGACGGCATCACCAGCAGATGGCGGCAGGGTGATCTCTGGGTGCATTGAGACAGCATCACCAGCAGATGGAGGCAGGGAGGGCTCTGGGTGCATTGAGACGGCATCACCAGCAGATGGAGGCAGGGTGATCTCTGGGTGCATTGAGACAGCATCACCAGCAGATGGAGGCAGGGTGATGTCTGGGTGCATTGAGACGGCATTACCAGCAGATGGCGGCAGGGTGATCTCTGGGTGCATTGAGACGGCATCACCAGCAGATGGCAGCAGGGTGATCTCTGGGTGCATTGAGACGGCATCACCAGCAGATGGAGGCAGGGTGATCTCTGGGTGCATTGAGACGGCATCACCAGCAGTTGGAGGCAGGGTGATCTCTGGGTGCATTGACACGGCATCACCACCAGATGGCGGCAGGGTGATCTCTGGGTGCATTGAGACAGCATCACCAGCAGATGGCGGCAGGGTGATCTCTGGGTGCATTGAGACAGCATCACCAGCAGATGGAGGCAGGGTGGGCTCTGGGTGCATTGAGACAGCATCACCAGCAAATGGCGGCAGGGTGATCTCTGGGTGCATTGAGACGGCATCACCAGCAGTTGGAGGCAGGGTGATCTCTGGGTGCATTGACACGGCATCACCACCAGATGGCGGCAGGGTGATCTCTGGGTGCATTGAGACAGCATCACCAGCAGATGGCGGCAGGGTGATCTCTGGGTGCATTGAGACAGCATCACCAGCAGATGGAGGCAGGGTGGGCTCTGGGTGCATTGAGACAGCATCACCAGCAGATGGCGGCAGGGTGATCTCTGGATGCATTGAGACAGCATCACCAGCAGATGGAGGCAGGGTGATCTCTGGGTGCATTGAGACGGCATCACCAGCAGATGGAGGCAGGGTGATCTCTGGGTGCATTGAGACGGTATCACCAGCAGATGGAGGCAGGGTGATGTCTGGGTGCATTGAGACGGCATCACCAGCAGATGGAGGCAGGGTGATCTCTGGGTGCATTGAGACGGCATCACCAGCAGATGGAGGCAGGGTGGGCTCTGGGTGCATTGAGACAGCATCACCAGCAGATGGAGGCAGGGTGATCTCTGGGTGCATTGAGACGGCATCACCAGCAGATGGCGGCAGGGTGATCTCTGGGTGCATTGAGTCAGCATCACCAGCAGATGGAGGCAGGGTGATCTCTGGGTGCATTGAGACAGCATCGCCAGCAGATGGCGGCAGGGTGATCTCTGGGTGCATTGAGACAGCATCGCCAGCAGATGGCGGCAGGGTGATCTCTGGGTGCATTGAGACAGCATCACCAGCAGATGAAGGCAGGGTGATCTCTGGGTGCATTGAGACAGCATCACCAGCAGATGGCGGCAGGGTGATCTCTGGGTGCATTGAGACAGCATCACCAGCAGATGGCGGCAGGGTGATCTCTGGGTGCATTGAGACAGCATCACCAGCAGATGGCGGCAGGGTGATCTCTGGGTGCATTGAGACAGCATCACCAGCAGATGGCGGCAGGGTGATCTCTGGGTGCATTGAGACAGCATCACC
>NC_137332.1:40000-62500 GCF_965287045.1 Carcharhinus amblyrhynchos | reverse complement strand
AGCAGATGGCGGCAGGGTGATCTCTGGGTGCATTGAGACAGCATCACCAGCAGATGGCGGCAGGGTGGGCTCTGGGTGCATTGAGACAGCATCACCAGCAGATGGAGGCAGGGTGATCTCTGGGTGCATTGAGACAGCATCACCAGCAGATGGCGGCAGGGTGGGCTCTGGGTGCATTGAGACAGCATCACCAGCAGATGGAGGCAGGGTGGTTTCTGGGTGCATTGAGACAGCATCACCAGCAGATGGCGGCAGGGTGATCTCTGGGTGCATTGAGACAGCATCACCAGCAGATGGCGGCAGGGTGATCTCTGGGTGCATTGAGACAGCATCACCAGCAGATGGAGGTAGAGTGATCTGTGGGTGCATTGAGACAGCATCACCAGCAGATGGCGGCAGGGTGATCTCTGGGTGCATTGACACGGCATCACCAGCAGATGGAGGCAGGGTGATCTCTGGGTGCATTGAGACAGCATCACCAGCAGATGGAGGCAGGGTGATCTCTGGGTGCATTGACACGGCATCACCAGCAGATGGAGGCAGGGTGATCTCTGGGTGCATTGAGACAGCATCACCAGCAGATGGAGGCAGGGTGATCTCTGGGTGCATTGAGACAGCATCACCAGCAGATGGCGGCAGGGTGATCTCTGGGTGCATTGAGACAGCATCACCAGCAGATGGCGGCAGGGTGATCTCTGGGTGCATTGAGACAGCATCACCAGCAGATGGCGGCAGGGTGATCTCTGGGTGCATTGAGACAGCATCACCAGCAGATGGCGGCAGGGTGATCTCTGGGTGCATTGACACGGCATCACCAGCAGATGGCGGCAGGGTGATCTCTGGGTGCATTGAGACAGCATCACCAGCAGATGGCGGCAGGGTGATCTCTGGGTGCATTGAGACAGCATCACCAGCAGATGGCGGCAGGGTGATCTCTGGGTGCATTGAGACAGCATCACCAGTGTGAGAAACACAGCTCACAGTTAAACAATTTAGTCGTCAAGTTCTCAAGGAGCAAGATTTTATTTGTCGTTCTTGCAAGACCGGGTGTCTAGTCAAAATAGGCACACCTTACATAGATTTGCAGCACATTTTATACTGTTTTTCAAACATTGTGATGGCTTGTATTGTGTTATTCCCCCTTATTTGGCTGTTAACCTTGTTAACTTTAAACACTGTAAATGGCTTGTATTGTGTCATTCCTTCAATTAACACTCTCTCAACTCCCATTTTGCGCTTAATCTCATCACTGCGGTTATCTGTTTCGTGTAACCTAGTTAACTGTCTGTCATGTGCCTCCCCCTTTCTGTATGCTGCTGAACTCGTCCATCACTGCTGATTGTACTGTTAGCTCTTGCAGCCTTAAAAATTACACTACTTCTCTCACCAGCAGATGGCGGCAGGGTGATGTCTGGGTGCATTGAGACGGCGTCACCAGCAGATGGCGGCAGGGTGATCTCTGGGTGCATTGAGACGGCGTCACCAGCAGATGGAGGCAGGGTGATCTCTGGGTGCATTGAGACAGCATCACCAGCAGATGGCGGCAGGGTGATCTCTGGGTGCATTGAGACGGCATCACCAGCAGATGGAGGCAGGGTGATCTCTGGGTGCATTGAGACAGCATCACCAGCAGATGGCGGCAGGGTGATCTCTGGGTGCATTGAGACGGCATCACCAGCAGATGGCGGCAGGGTGATCTCTGGGTGCACTGAGACGGCATCACCAGCAGATGGCGGCAGGGTGATGTCTGGGTGCATTGAGACAGCATCACCAGCAGATGGCGGCAGGGTGATCTCTGGGTGCACTGAGACGGCATCACCAGCAGATGGAGGCAGGGTGATGTCTGGGTGCATTGAGACGGCATCACCAGCAGATGGCGGCAGGGTGATCTCTGGGTGCATTGAGACAGCATCACCAGCAGATGGAGGCAGGGTGATCTCTGGGTGCATTGAGACAGCATCACCAGCAGATGGAGGCAGGGAGGGCTCTGGGTGCATTGAGACAGCATCACCAGCAGATGGAGGCAGGGTGATCTCTGGGTGCATTGAGACGGCATCACCAGCAGATGGAGGCAGGGAGGGCTCTGGGTGCATTGAGACAGCATCACCAGCAGATGGAGGCAGGGTGATCTCTGGGTGACTTTTGCTCCAAGTTTCACCGACAGTAGTGAACTGAATATGATCCAGACAACCCGAATAATGGAACATATTTTCAATGTTTTGCTGTAGAAATGTATTTTATGTGAGGGGCACGGTGATATCAGGAGAGAGAATGAAATAATACATTGATGTATCTCAGAGACCTTAGGGACAGAACAGTTCAAACCCGGGGAGGAATCTATGACTTGTTTAATTTTGTATTGTGGGAAATCAATGCCAGCACATGGTTAACAGGAACAGGAGTGTTGAGACATTTTAGAATTATGTTGCATTAGTATATTTATACTTCAATGATTAAGGTAATGATACTTCAAAATCTGTAGCAAGTAAACCGGAAACTAATTTGTACTGTTGGCAACTGGGTCCTTATAGTAGAGAACTGTTCCCTTCCAAACACAGGAGAGGGAGGAGAGTGAGCCCAGAGCTTCCCTCTCTCTACCCGGTGGTACAATGTCCCAGATGGTTCGAACCACTGAAGAGGTGGGGGTGAGTGGATTCAATGATGACATTCCTCCTCTTTTCATTGAGGAAGTTTTGGGACATGGATTAGCTCCTGCTCCTCCCCTCTCTCTGCTGGGTTAGTGGGAATCCAGGATGTTAACAATTTCACTCTCCCTCAATCCGATGGGGGGAATATTTCTCCATGGTTTTTTGTGTGTGACCCTCACTTCAGTTCCCAGTGGGTGCGGTGCAGCAGCTTAAAGAGGTGGTCAATGAGAGAAGCAGGGACACAGAGATCTAAATGTTGTGTTTGTGTGTCAGACATGTTAAAAATGTGGGATTGTTTCCCCCTCAGCGGGAGGAGAGTCAGTGAAGATATTTTGCAGAATCCTGTAATGAATGTGCTCTATTCTATCCCTGACCCAGTGTCTATCTCCGCTGGGAGCACTGGGTCAACAATGTTCGGTTCCAGACATGAAAATATCTGACTCAAATCAAAGATATGGAAGTAAAACTGAAAAACAACCAGTTCAACAATTGGGTATTTCATTGATTGTTAGAGGAAAATGTTTTTATTCTTTTTATTGTAGTTTTTAATGCAAGTGAGTGACTCTCATTGACATGAATTAACCGTGTCCATCAGTGCAAGGGAAATGTTCACAAAACTGGGTTTACCGCTGGATTTGTCAACTGTTTTGTTGATGATCTTCAAGGGGATGGCTTCATGTCCCACCACACAGGAGTAAGAAGCACCGCTGGACCATTCCTCTGCTGCAATGGATAACAGGCTGTACATGAAGAAGGAGCTATCGCCGTTCTCCGCCACCACCTCGGTGTTCCTGTAGTTGCCGGGATTCACCGGCTTGTCGTTGACGGTCCACTTGACGAAGATCTCTCGGGGGGAGAAACCTCTCACTAAGCAGCTGAGGGAGATGAAACAGTTAGGAAGAGCAAAAAGAAAAGGAGTTATAGCACTAGGACCGCCCCAGAGGAATGACCCCGGAATATCAAGGGTGGGGTGACAGCTGGGGTAGAGAAGGCAAGGGAGGGAGATCAGAATACCTCGGAGGAAGGGAAGAGTGCAGGGTGTGAGATAGTGGTGGGGGATGGGAAAGTCAAAGGGATTGACAGGCGGTTCTGTGGGCAAAAGCGGGACTCCAGGATGGTAGTCTGCCTCCCTGGAGCAGGGGTACAGGATGTTTCAGAAAGGGTAGAGGGAATTTTGAAGGGTGGAGGGACTGAGTCTGATGTGATTGTGCACGTAGGAGAGAAGGATGTAGGAACAAAGTGCAGGGGGGACATACGTAGGCAGTTCAGGGAGTTGGGGGCTAGGCTGAAATGTAGGGCCTCCAGGGTGGCGTTCTCTGGGCTGCTGCCGGTGCCTGGGGCTAGCAGGGCTAGAAATAATGAGATACTCCAACTAAATGCGTGGTTGAAGGATTGGTGTAGGGCAGAGGGTTTTAGATTCGTAGACCACTGGGAAGTCTTTATGAAAGAGGGGCAAATATACAAGAGGGATGGGGTACAGTTAACTGGGAAGGGCATGCATATCTTAGCTGGAAGGTTGGCTGGAGTGTTTCGGCAGGGTTTAAACTAATATGGAGGGGGGGTGGGGAGGTGGACGGAACTGGGATTGGGGATAGGGTAAGCCCGGAGGGTAGGAAGAAGGATCGGATTGTTTCTCAGGGTCTTCGGTACATGTGTTTCAATGCTAGGAGTGTGACTGGCAAAACAGATGAACTGAAGGCAATAATGTTCGAAAGGAAGTTGGAAGTGGTGGCGGTGACAGAGACTTGGTTAAAGGAAGGGCAGGACTGGCAGTTGAATGTTCCCGGGTATAAGTGCTTCAGGCGTGATAGGGGTGGGTCGCTGAGAGGTGGGGGAGTGGCGTTGTTAGTTAAGGATTGCATCATAGCAGTGCAGAGGGAGGGAGGTGTAGAGGATATAGGAATCGAGTCGCTATGGGTGGAGTTGAGGAATAGGAAGGGAGATGTTACTATGTTGGGTGTGTACTACAGACCGCCCAACAGCCCGAGGGCTGTGGAAGAAGGGATAAGCAGGGACATTCTAGATAAGTGCAGGAAGAATAGGGTGGTGGTAGTGGGAGATTTTAATCTCCCCGGGGTAGATTGGAAGGTGCCGAGATCAGAGGGTACTGACGGGGAGGAATTTGTACAGTGTGTAATGGAAGGATCCCTGGAGCAGTATGTGGATAGCCCGACCAGAGAGGGGGCTATACTGGACTTGGTTCTGGGGAATGAGCCTGGGCAGGTGGTTGACGTTGAAGTAGGAGAGCAGGTGGCTAACCGTGACCACAACTCTGTCTGGTTTAAGATATTAATGGATAAAGATGAAGCCTGTCCTAAGGGGAGGGTGTTAAACTGGGGGAGGGCTAGATACAACCGGAGTAGGCAGGATGTTAAAGATACGGACTGGGGTAAGTTGTTTGATGGCAGGTCGACGCTGGGTATGTGGGAGTCTCTCAAGGGAAAACTAAAATCTTTGCAGGAAAGACATGTGCCGGTCAAGAGGAAGGATGGGATGGGTAGGATTAGAGAGCCGTGGGTAACTAGGGATATTGAGGATCTGGTCAGGAGGAAGAGGGAGGCGTACATTAGATCTAGGCATTTGAGGACAGAGATAGCGTTAGAAGAATACAGAGAATGTAGGAGAGAACTTAAAAGGGGCATCAGAAAGGCAGAAAGGGGCCACGAAATGGCTTTGGCGGGTAGGATTAAAGAAAATCCTAAGGCGTTTTTCTCCTATGTTAGAAATGAAAGGATGGTTAGAGGGAAGATTGGTCCTCTCAGGGACAGAGGAGGGGAACTATGCTTGGAGCCTGGGGGAATGGGGGAGATCCTGAATGAATACTTTGCGTCGGTATTCACGCAGGAGAGGGGCCTGGTGTCTGGTGCTGTGCTTGAGGAGTTTGAGGATCCGTTGAGGGAAATAGTCATCACGAGGGAAGAGGTGTTGGGACTTTTAGACAGTATAAAGACGGATAAATCTCCGGGGCCTGATGGCATCTATCCCAGGCTGTTAAGGGAGGTGAGGGATGAAATTGCTGGGCCTCTGACGCAAATCTTTGTCTCTTCTTTGGACACAGGTGAGGTCCCAGAGGATTGGCGGATTGCAAATGTAGTACCGTTGTTTAAGAAGGGTCAGGGGGATAACCCAGGGAATTATAGGCCGGTGAGCTTGACTTCAGTTATAGGCAAATTAATGGAGAGGATCCTCAAGGATAGGATGTATGAACATCTGGAGCGCTGCAATCTGATCAGGGATACGCAGCATGGCTTCGTTACAGGGAGGTCGTGCCTTACGAATCTAGTGGAATTTTTTGAAGAGGTGACAAAAACGGTTGACGAAGGACAAGCCGTTGATGTCGTCTATATGGATTTCAGTAAGGCGTTTGACAAGGTCCCTCATGGTAGGCTGATAGAAAAGGTGAAGGCTCATGGGATACAAGGCCAGGTATGTAGATGGGTGGAGAACTGGCTTGGGAGGAGGAGACAGCGAGTAGTAGTGGAAGGCTCCTTTTCCAATTGGAGGCCTGTCACCAGTGGTGTGCCGCAGGGCTCGGTACTTGGACCTCTTCTATTTGTGGTATATATTAATGACTTGGAAGAGGGGGTAGGTGGTGTGATCAGCAAATTTGCTGATGACACTAAGATGGTTGGATTGGCGGGTACTGAGGAGCAGTGCCTGGCAATGCAACAGGACATAGACAGGCTGGTAGATTGGGCAGATAGATGGCAAATGGAATTTAATCCGGAGAAATGCGAGGTGATGCACTTTGGCCGGAATAATGTGGAGGGGAGTTATACGATAAAAGGTAGAACTATCCGGAGTATAGATACGCAGAGAGACCTGGGGGTGCAAGTGCACAAGTCCGTGAAGGTGTGGAAGCAGGCACGCTAGGGTTGTTTAAGAGTCACTTAGACAGCCACATGAGCGGGCTACATATAGGGGGATATAGTAGGCCTTACTAAACCTTGCAGGCTTGGGAATACGTTTTGCCTCAGGGATGTTAGTCTTTGCCTGTTTAATAATGAAATGTTTTGTCTCCACAGGCATTTAAGTCCAGCAAGGGGCATGCATGCGGCAGGTTGTAGTGGGCTGCTCTTGGACGTTGCTTCGGGAGTTGCCTATTGCTTCATGTCATTAGTGTGCTTAAACTGGACCATCTCGAGGACAACATGACAGCTCAGAGACTATCTCTGTTACTGTGCGGACACATGGATTTGGGCCTGTGTCTGTGGGAGTTTGCACGTTCTCCCCGTGGTTGCGTGGGTTTCCTCCGGGTGCTCCGGTTTCCTCCCACATCCCCAAAGATGTGCTTTTAGGCTGATTGATTGGGTACTAAATTGTCCCTAAATTGGACCTCCCTGATCCTCGCACATTAGGCGTAGACTAAAATCATGAATAGGTCACTGAGACAGTGGGACGGCGGCGCGGGCTCGTTGGGCCGAAGGGCCTGTTTCCCGTGCTGTGTTGTTCTTTGTTCTTTGTTCTGAGCGGAGACGTCTTCTGCCGAGGGCAGGAGGACAGAGACGACCGGTTCCCGCGGATTTGGATCTGCAGGAAATGTACAATAAATGTCAATAAACTGGAGAATTCTGGAGACAATGAAACCACTGGTTAGATATCAGGAAAATGTGCAACACTTACATGGTATTTCAACGCTCTTGACTGTGCTGATGTGTCGAACGTCACAGTCAATTCTGGGACATTCTCCCGCTGAGTCGCTGATGGTTAACTGGCTGCTCAGGGTGTAGCTTCCATCCGTATTTCTCACTGACGGGTAAGGCTTAAATCCACTGGGGACCGTTTGCCCATTTATCTTCCAGGTCACTTTGGAGACATCTGGAGAGTAATCCATCGGCAAACATCCGAAGGTGATGGAGCCGTCGGAGTTGTGTCGCTGACAGGGGGAGACCAGGCCGTAGAGATTGGGCGGAGATTGTTTCGCTGGGAAAGAATGGCCAATTGAACAAATTAGAGTCTTACTTGCATTTATGAAGTCATCAAACATATTGTTACAAATAGGTTTCTATATTAGATATAGCTCTTGGTGTTAAAGGGATGAAGGGATATGGGTAGTAGGTGTGATCAGGATAGTGATGAGCTGTGACCAAAGTGAATGGCGGAGTAGTCCCAAAGGGCCAAATGGCCTACTCCAGCTTGTATTTTCTATGTTTCTATCTCCAACACTGATTAGAATTATGAACTTATCCCTAATATTTCCCGATGAATTCTTTCATCCGCCTTTAAGGTGATGTTACTTCTATCATTTGGGAATTGTCATCTCTGTAGAAACTCATATCCCTGTCTTCACTTCTATCAAATTAGGAAGAAAAAAAACACATTCTGTTAGTCTCACGATGACGTGTCATTCATTGGATTAACAGAGAACAGCAAAAATGTTCCCCATTATTGCAGCAACTATTTATTTCTCAACAACAGCAGTGTGTGACAAACTGCTGTTTATTTATCAAACAACAACACTTTGTGATGAAGAAGTTCTCCCTTCATTCAGACTATCCACTCACCTGATGAGGGAGCTCCAACAGCTTGTGATTCCAAATAAACCTGTTGGACTTTAACCTGGTGTTGTGAGAATCCTTCCTGTGCCCACATCAACCTCACTCCGGCATCTCCACACTAGTTTTGGAAATTGCCTGGGTTCAAACTGATTGGTGCCCCTTCCTCTCTCCAGCTCACTGCCTCTCACTGCACAAACCAGAGATTAGTGACTTTGCTTCAAAAATACCTCCGGAATGAATACTTACTGAATGATCAGGAAACTCGCAATGTGATTATAAATTCAAATAAATCCAACATTGACTCATTGAAGGATCACACATTAATACCTAGAGATTCCCATTCGGGCCCTGAAGTTTCCTCCATCATTCACTGAGATTACAGATGAGCTGATTGTGGTGCTAGCTCTATTCCGAACCCCCTCACTCCGCCCATCCATCACCTGCTCTCTGCCCATTTCCCCAGCTCTTTGCCCTTTCCCCTGGCTGTCTGCCTGTCACAGTGGCTGTTTTCCCCTTTCATCCGGCTCTCTGTATTTCCACCTGGTTCTCTACCCTTCCCTCCAGCTCTGTGCCCTCTCCCCTGGCTCTCTGCTCTTTCTCTGTATCTGTCTGTATCTCTGTCACACCCTACAAACACTTTCAACAGGATCAAGTATAACATTTACAGAAATGTTTAATATAAATCCCAATTAATGTTTAGAATAAGCAGAAAATATTACACAGCAGCACCAGCATTGTGAGCGAGTGGAACATTTTCACTGGATAAATATAGAAGTTCAAGATGATTTTAATATTTTGGTTTAAATTTCAAACACTGGTGCAGTAGATGGTTCAACCCGCAGCCACTAGATGTCACCATATTTAAACATTTGGAAGGTAAAAGTTCCAGCCATCAAATGTCACCGAGATTAAACATTGCAGGGACCCCAAATTGTAAATGCAGTGACAAACTATGTTCTGAACGAGTGGCGTAAGCCGATATCGGTAAAGATTTTAAACATACAAACACAATAAAGCCTGCTTTATTTCTGTCTGCAGTCATGCATCAAACAGTTGCGAACCCACAGAATGTTCATATTCAATCAAAGCGTGTAACAGCCCAGTGTCACTGAGTTCAAACAATGCAGAAACACTAAATTAATTCACAAATTTTACGTGTTTAGAGTCACCCAGATACATAATCTCCTCACCACAAAAAAAACGCATCACTGACAGACTGAACCCCGCTTCATGCAGAAGCAGCACAATTCTACAAACACTTTCAACAGAATCAAATGTAACATTTACAGAAATGTTCAATATAAATTCCAGCCAATTCGCCCATCACCAAACTAATTAATGTTTAGAATAAGCAGAAAATATTGCACAGCAGCACCAGCATTGTGAGTGAGTGGAACATTTTCACTGGATAAATGTAGAAATTCTAGATTATTTTAATTTTTTGGTTTAAATTTCAAACACTGGTGCTGTAGATGGTTCAACCCGCAGCCACTAGATGTCGCCGAGATGAAACACTGCAGAAACGCTGAATTGTGTAACAGACATTTAGATTTTAAAGTAACCCTAACCACACAGTAACCTCAACAGATAAACACCAAATCCCAACAATTTGGGATTGAATCCCTCAGCAGCAGCTATTGTGCAGAAAGAGCTGAATTCTAAAACCCCTTCGCAGCAGAGTCACAGGAAACATTGTAACAATTCTCAACCGAGAATCCGCCAAACTCACATTTCTGTTACCAAATGGATTATTAGTACAGATAAAAATATAAAACAAAGACACATGTAAACCAGTTACTCAGTAAGTGGATGGTTCTTACCTGTAGTCACCGTCACCATGGTCCCTTGTCCCCAGTAGTCGAAAGCATCACAGTGTCACATTCCGTTGGCTGTGTCATAAAATAACCGTCCCTGCACAGAATAGACACAAAATCACCATTACTTTAAATATCCACAAACCCAAGGAAAAGCAAAGACAATTAACGTTCATTAGATTATAATTGGATCTTTGGATATCATTTGACATTCCTGAATGACCCTAATGTTTTATATTTCACAGAGTTACACGTGAACATGTTGTTGAAAACGCACATCGATAATTGAGTAACTATCAAGATTTTCCATGTTTATTCTTGCCATGTGGTCAGTGCTGGACAGAAATAATATTGTGCTGTGATTAGAGTTTGGATGTAAAAGTGACACTGATCCAGTTTCAATCAATCAGTGCTGAGGGTTTTTTGTATTGACAGTAACTGCTGTGTAGCTCCAGCTATCACAGTGAGACACAGCATGACCAATACTGAGGCGGACAGTTAGCTGTAAAATACAGACAGTTAATTTCACTGCTATTTCAAAAGCCTGTTTGCAGCTCGTTAAGGGTGACTCAGTGAGATATTTCAATTTCGACTGGTCATGATATTGATAAAGGGGGTTAGAAACTTTTACACTCTCTGTGCACATCCAGCGTGTAAATCAATAACAATAAACTTGAAGCATTTTACATCATAAAAAAAGTACTGCTTCTAAGTATTATTTTGTTGAACCCTCATGTACTTTGGCATTCGGCAATAGCATTGGTCACAAATTTAAGCAAGGACCTTTTCTGAGGTTTCTGTATGAGGATGGCGCTTTTCTCAGCGCTGTGACCCCCGTAGAATATCACAGTGACACACACCCGTACAAAAACTGCATTCAGTCCTGCTGTTCAATATTCACTTCAAACGGACCATTGGTTTTGCTCGAATGGGAAATGTAGGCAACTGTTTATATAACACAATCTATGAGAAATATTAAAAAGAGTAATATATCGTATGTCGGATTGCTGAAACTACAATGAATATAAAGGCAGTGAAAAGCTGACCAGTTATATCGGTGAGTTTGGGAAGTATTACTGTTAAATGCTTTCTGTGTTACTCTTTATTTTAAACACCATTATAGTTTGCTTCTGACCAGCCTCGATCATACTGCATTGAAAACAGATCCTGACCTTCAGGTTATGATGGAAGGTGCTGATATCCCCAGTAATAGATGGCCGTGTCTCCAGTCTTCAGGCTCGTCATCTCCAAAGAGAAGATGTTGCTTGAAGTGTCTGTGGACGCAGTAAATCGACCCTGAATTGATGGCGTGTAGTAATTAGTGCTGGATGAACGATAGTAGGTAAGCAGACACTCGAGCCCCCTGTCCGGGAACCTGCCGGATCCAGTCCATCCGGTAGCTGCCAAGATTGAAACCGCTGGTTTTACAGCTCAGTTTCAGGGAGCCTCCGGGACGCCTTTGTACTTTCAGTTCTTTGACTTGATATTTTCCTTCCACCTTTCCGTATCCTGACAACCTGGTTTCTTCCAATTCTCACGCCACGTACATCCTTCTGGGTCCCAGTGAGTTTAAAATCCTGTATCTCTGTCTCTGCAGAGCTGCTGGTTAAAGACACATTTACAGCACTTAGCAGACAGAAACTTCACTCTGATTCTTTCCCTCCCCCTCCCCCAGCTAGTGCTTGTAACACACATTCAGACACCCGGACAGACAACAACAGACAGATGACATTGTAATTCAGGAGTGCAATTAGTAAATGAGACAACAAATAACTTTGCAAGAAATTGTTACAGTTCAAGCAACTTAAGGGAAAGGCAACTTTGCAGGAATCAGTAAAGGGGAGAAACCTGTAGCCGATGGAGCCCTGGGTGAACAAGTTGTACAGTCCACATTCAGACCTGGCCTGCCGGGCAGTGCAGAGCTGCGAGTTAGCCTTGGAATAAACCATTTACCTGGTGCTCACTAACCCACACACACAACCCCCCCACACACTCAGAGACAGGCTGGTGTTGGACTGGGCCATACCTGCAGGAGGTGTGTCCAGGTGAGGTGTAGGAGATGTGGTTGGATGGGGTTTGATTGGGGAGGTGTGGACAGTATGTGTGGAGGTTACAAAAAGGCTGGGGTTCCATTGTTCTGTCTCTGTCTCCGCGTGGCTGGGTAAGTATCAGGTAAGCTGCGTGTCTGTGTGAGTGAGTCAGTGTGTGTGTGTGCGCAGCATGGAGTTCCAGCTCTGAGATTTTAACCCCCCTCCCCTTTATCCAGCACAAAGCCTCTGGCCCAGGATCTGTCTCCGCCACCATGGGAGAGGGAATGGAAGGAGTTGGAGAGATCACCGAGGGAAAAGATGTGCGCTGGTGAGTATGAACCTCTTCACTTTGTGTCTGCGTCTCTTTCCCACCTCAGCCCTGCTTTTCTCTGTCTGTTTGCAGCCTCCTCTCAATCTCCCTCTCAGTCTTTCTCAGTCTTAATCTTTCCCTCTCAATCTTAATCTTTCTCCTCTCAGTCTGAATCTTTCCCTCTCATTCTGAATCTTTCCCTCTCATTCTGAATCTTTCCCTCTCATTCTGAATCTTTCCCTCTCATTCTGAATCTTTCCCTCTCATTCTGAATCTTTCCCTCTCATTCTGAATCTTTCCCTCTCATTCTGAATCTTTCCCTCTCATTCTGAATCTTTCCCTCTCATTCTGAATCTTTCCCTCTCATTCTGAATCTTTCCCTCTCTGTCTTTATTTTCCCTCTCTGTCTTTATTTTCCCTCTCTGTCTTTATTTTCCCTCTCTGTCTTTATTTTCTCTCTCTGTCTTTATTTTCTCTCTCTGTCTTTATTTTCCCTCTCTGTCTTTATTTTCCCTCTCTGTCTTTATTTTCCCTCCCTGTCTTTATTTTCTCTCCCTGCCTTTTATTTTCTCTCCCTGCCTTTTATTTTCTCTCCCTGTCTCTTTATTTTCTCTCCCTGTCTCTTTATTTTCTCTCCCTGCCTCTTTATTTTCTCTCCCTGCCTCTTTATTTTCTCTCCCTGCCTCTTTATTTTCTCTCCCTGCCTCTTTATTTTCTCTCCCTGCCTCTTTATTTTCTCTCCCTGCCTCTTTATTTTCTCTCCCTGCCTCTTTATTTTCTCTCCCTGCCTCTTTATTTTCTCTCCCTGCCTCTTTATTTTCTCTCCCTGCCTCTTTATTTTCTCTCCCTGCCTCTTTATTTTCTCTCCCTGCCTCTTTATTTTCTCTCCCTGCCTCTTTATTTTCTCTCCCTGCCTCTTTATTTTCTCTCCCTGCCTCTTTATTTTCTCTCCCTGCCTCTTTATTTTCTCTCCCTGCCTCTTTATTTTCTCTCCCTGCCTCTTTATTTTCTCTCCCTGCCTCTTTATTTTCTCTCCCTGACTTTTATTTTCTCTGCCTGACTTTTATTTTCTCTGCCTGACTTTTATTTTCTCTGCCTGACTTTTATTTTCTCTGCCTGACTTTTATTTTCTCTGCCTGACTTTTATTTTCTCTGCCTGACTTTTATTTTCTCTGCTTGACTTTTATTTTCTGTGCCTGACTTTTATTTTTTCTGCCTGACTTTTATTTTTTCTGCCTGACTTTTATTTTCCCTGACTTTTATTTTCCCTGACTTTTATTTTCCCTCTTTTATTTTCCCTCTTTTATTTTCCCTCTGTCTTTTATTTTCCCTCTGTCTTTTATTTTCCCTCTGTCTTTTATTTTCCCTCTGTCTTTTATTTTCCCTGACTTTTATTTTCCCTGACTTTTATTTTCCCTGACTTTTATTTTCCCTGACTTTTATTTTCCCTGACTTTTATTTTCCCTGACTTTTATTTTCCCTGACTTTTATTTTCCCTGACTTTTATTTTCCCTCTCTTTTATTTTCCCTCTCTTTTATTTTCCCTCTCTTTTATTTTCCCTCTCTTTTATTTTCCCTCTCTTTTATTTTCCCTCTGTCCTTTTTTTTCCCTCTGTCTTTTTTCTTCTGTCTTTTTTCTTCTGTCTTTTTTCTTCTGTCTTTTTTCTTTCTGTCTTTTTTCTTTCTGTCTTTTTTCTTTCTGTCTTTTTTTTTCTGACTTTTTTTTCTGACTTTTTTTTCTGACTTTTTTTTTCTGACTTTTTTTTTCTGACTTTTTTTTCTGACTTTTTTTTTCGCCCCAAGTGCTGTCCTCCCGATAGATTCCTCTGAGCTGATGTGACCTCCCCTTTAATGGACCTCCCCTTTAATGGACTTCCCCTTTAATGGACTTCCCCTTTAATGGACCTCCCCTTTAATGGACCTCCCCTTTAATGGACCTCCCCTTTAAATGGCCCTCCCCTTTAATTGCCTCTCCCCTTTAATTGCCTCCTTCCCTTTAATTGCCTCCTTCCCTTTAATTGCCTCCCCCCTAGACTGACAGAACCCCCCCCCTTTGTAATTACTGTACCCCCCCACCGCAATCAATCCCCCTCCACTCCCCCCGACACACAGACCACTAACCCTCAGTGTAAAAGCCCCACCCGTCTATCTGTGTATGAAAATGAATGACAAAGACACGGGGATTTTTATTAATATTTATCTCTCTGGTTATAGCTCTTGTCCGAGGATTCCTCACGGCAAAACTACTCGCTGTCTGCGTCGCCAAACTTTCCGAAAGAATTCTCCTCGGTCGGAAGAGAGAAAGAGAAAATAAAGTGAAATTTGATTAAAGACAAAACACAAAAGCTGATGGTAAACAATAAAAGGCACAGCAAGATCCCAGGACTTGCTGACATTCACAATCTCACTGAGGGGAACATTCATTTTCACATCCTCGTTATTAAACCCTGACAAAATGGCAACAATTTTCAAATGAAATGAACTTCCAAACACCTCGTGACTGTCCTGATATTTAATTTATTTAAACACATCAAAGTATTCTGGGGGTGGGGGGGATTTACTCCAGAGACAGGCCAGTCAATTAACACAGGATCCCCCAATGAAATTCCCACTTCTATCAGTCACCTCTCCTCCACTGCCCCCTCCTCTGTTTCTCCCTCTCTGTCTCTTAACACACTCCCCCCAGATCGATACCTGTCTCCCTGCCTCTCTCACTCTCTTCCTCTCTCTCTGTCTCCCTGTCTAATATTATGAAGTTGCATATATAAAGATCAAAGTGTGGTGTTTTACACATGTAAAAAATGTAACCAGAACTGGTTCATCCGAGGAAGTGAGATTAAAATTAAACCTGGATCGGGGACAATAAAGAGACAACAACTCATGTGTGGCCTATAGAACAGGACTCAGTCCATCCATCCATCCTCCTCTGGAGAAAAGCCCCTTGTCCAAGGATTCCCAGTCCCATTGCAGTCTTCACAATTCAAATCCCTGGGGAGAAGAGAAAATCATTCATTAAAATACAACAACAGGTTTAAATGAAACAGCACGAGAGCCCAGGATTCCCCCTTCTCAGATCTTACAGAGAGATTGTCTAACTAGACATTAGTTCTTTGGGGAACGAGAGAGAAATTTAATTGAATACAAGAAATGGTTTAAATTAAGTAGCACAGAAACCCAGACTTCCCCCGCCTCAGTAACATCTACATATTAATTCTTGGGGGAAGAAACAGAAATATATTAAAATAAAACAACATTTCTAAATTAAACAGCACACGAGCCCAGGATTCCCCCTTCTCAGTTACACTATCTCTCAGTAATATTCATTCTTGGGGAAAAGAGAGAGAAAATAATTAAAATACAAGAAAATATTTCTATGAACAAGCACAGCCAAACCCCTAGGATCTCCCCTCTCAGTGACACAATCTCTCAGTAGCATCCAAACACAACAAGTCCGTTGTGAAGCAGAGAGTAAGAAAGATTGGGACAGTTCCCTCCCTGTGTGTTTCTCTCTGTCTCTCTATCCCACTCCCATTCAGATCTCACTGCCTCTGATATTAAACATTAAATGCGGATCAGGGTCAGAAACAGACACAGCTCACCCCCCCAGCCCGGGGTGAAGCTGGGGGACAGGCCTCAGTCAGCCCTCCCTCTGGAAGATGCTCCTCTCCCTCGTCCCCGTCACACACATTCCCGTCCTTCGGATCCTAGACACGTCCCCAGCTTTCAAAATTCCTCAGGGAGAAAAAGATTAAAAACTGGTTATAAAGAGAGAGGAAAAAAAACACATGAGGCCATTTTCAGAATAAAACACACAAACTCTCAGAGCGCAGAGTTCCAGCATTTCCATTCAAATCCATTCAGCATCATATCCACACAAGCAAAGTGCAGGTTCAAAAGCGGATTGAGACACACACACTGAATCAGAGTGGGAATGTGTTCAGTACAGGGGGATTATTGGTGTGGGGACTGACAACTATCAGACTCCCATTTATCCTGAGTGAGCTGGATACAAGCCGACCAGCTTTTTTTGAAAAAAAACAACAACAACACTAACCCACTAATCTAAACCAATCCCATTTCGTCCATAAACCTATCCACGGATCTCTTAAACGCCCCCAAACTAGGCGCATTTACAACTGCAGCAGGCAGGGCATTCCAGTCCCTCACCACCCTCTGGGTAAAGAACCTACCCCTGACATCAGTCCTATAACTAACCCCCCTTAATTTAAAGTCGTGCCCCCTCGTGCTAGCTTTCTCCATCCTAGGAAAAAGGCTATCACTATCCACCCTGTCTAAACCTCTAATCATCTTATATGTTTCAATAAGGTCCCCTCTTAGCCGCCTTCTTTCCAGCGAAAACAACCCCAAATCTCTCAGTCTCTCCTCATAGGACCTCCCCTCCATACCAGGCAACATCCTGGTAAACCTCTGCACCCTCTCCAAAGCCTCTACATCCTTCCTGTAATGTGGGGACCAGAACTGCACACAGTACTCCAAGTGCGGCCACACCACAGTTGTGTACAGTTGCATCATGACGCTGCGACTCCTAAATTCAATCCCCCTACCAATAAACGCCAAGACACCGTATGCCTTCTTAACAACCTTATCTACTTGATTCCCAACTTTCAGGGATCTATGTACACATACACCTACATCCCTCTGCTCATCCACACTATTCAAAGTCCTCCCGTTAGCCCTATACTCGACACATCTGTTATTCCTACCGAAATGAATTACCTCACACTTCTCCGTATTAAACTCCATCCGCCACCTCGCGGCCCAGCTCTGCAACCTTTCTAAGTCACCCTGCAAACTATGACACCCTTCCTCACTATCTACCACACCTCCGACTTTGGTGTCATCAGCAAACTTACTAATCCACCCAACTATACCCTCATCCAGATCATTAATAAAAATTACAAACAGCAGTGGCCCCAAAACAGATCCCTGAGGCACACCGCTCGTAACCGAACTCCATGACGAATATTTACCATCAACCACCACCCTCTGTCTCCTATCTGCTAGCCAATTCCTGATCCAATTACCTAAATAACCCCCAATCCCATACATTTTCTGCAGATGTACTGCAGAAAATGCAGATGTACTGCAGAAAATCATTGAATCGAATCATTTGGATTCGATTCAAACTGGCCGGTATATTCTCACCAGCTACTTTCTGTTAACTCTCCCTTTATCAACAGTGGGTTAGCACTGCTGTCTCACAACGCCAGGGTCCCCGGGTTCCATTCCCAGCTTGGGGTCACTGTCTGTGTGGAGTCTGCACCTTCTCCCCGTGTCTGCGTGGGTTTCCTCCCACAGTCTGAATGACAGCCTGGTTAGGGTGCGTTGGGCCGTGCTAAATTCACCCTCGGTGTAACCCGAACAGGAGCCGGAGTGTGGGGACTAGGGGATTTTCACAGTAACTTCATTGCTGTGTTAATGTCAGCCTGTTTGTGACACTTGTAAATAAACTTAAAGTTAACACTCCTGCACTCTCCCGCGCACACTCACTCACTCTTGTACACTTACTCAGTCTTACACACATTACACACTCTGTCTCTCTCACACACACACTCTCTCACACACACTCTCTCTCACACACACTCTCACACACACACTCTCTCTCTCACACACTCTCTCTCACACACACTCTCTCACACACACACTCTCTCTCTCACACACACTCTCTCTCACACACTCTCACACACACACTCTCACACACACACTCTCACACACACTCTCTCTCTCACACACTCTCTCTCTCACACACACTCTCACACACACACTCTCTCTCACACACACTCTCTCACACACACACTCTCTCTCACACACACACTCTCTCTCACACACACACTCTCTCACACACAATCTCACACACTCTCTCTCACACACACACTCTCTCTCACACACACTCTCACACACATCTCTCTCACACACACTCTCTCTCACACACACACTCTCTCTCACACACACTCTCTCTCACACACACACTCTCTCTCACACACGCTCTCTCTCACACACACTCTCACACACTCTCTCTCTCACACTCTCGCTCACACACTCTCTCTCACACACTCTCTCTCTCACACACACACTCTCTCTCACACACACTCTCTCACACACACACTCTCTCACACACACACTCTCACACACTCTCTCTCACACACTCTCTGTCTCACACACTCTCTCTCTCACACACACACTCTCTCTCACACGCTCTCTCTCACACACACGCTCTCTCTCACATGCACGATCTCTCTCATGCACGCTCTCTCTCACGCACACTCTCACGCACACTCTCACGCACACTCTCTCACACACACACTCTCTCACACACACACTCTCTCTCACACACACTCTCACACACATACACTCTCTCTCACACACACACTCTCTCTCACACGCTCTCTCTCACACACACGCTCTCTCTCACATGCACGATCTCTCTCATGCACGCTCTCTCTCACGCACACTCTCACGCACACTCTCTCACACACACACTCTCTCACACACACACTCTCTCTCACACACACTCTCACACACATACACTCTCTCTCACACACACACTCTCTCTCACACACTCTCTCTCACACACACGCTCTCTCTCACACGCACTCTCTCTCACGCACGCTCTCTCTCACGCACACTCTCTCTCACACACACACTCTCTAACACACACACTCTCTCTCACACACACACACTCTCTCTCTCACACACACTCCCTCTCTCACACACACCCTCTCTCACACACACACTCTCTCTCACACACTCTCTCACACACTCTCTCTCACACACTCTCTCACACACACTCTCTCTCACACACACTCTCTCTCACACACACACACTCTCTCACACGACCTCCCTCATACACACTCTCTCACACACGCACTCTCTTTCTCACCCTCTCTGTCTGTGTGCGTCTCTCTCTCTCTCTCTCATAGAACAATACAGCACACTACAGGCCCTTCGGCCCTCAGTGTTGTGCTGAGCTATGTCCAATCCCAAGATCAGGGTCATTTATAAAGATGACAAACAGCAGTGTCCCCAAAGCAGATCCCTGAGGTACACCACTAGTAACTGAACTCCAGGTTGAATATTTCCTATCAACCATCACCCTCTGTCTTCTATCAGCGAGCCAATTCCTGATCCAAACTGCTAAATCACCCTCAATCCCATGTATCCGTATTTTCTACACTATCTTACCATGGGGAACCTTATCAAACACTCTCTCTATATATCTGTCTCTCTCTCTATCTGTCTGTCTGTCTGTCTCTCTATTTCTGTCTCTCTCTGTATTTCTGTGTGTGTCTCTCTGTCTCTCTCTCTTTGTGTCTGTCTCTCTCTTTCTGTATCTGCATCTCTCTCTCTCTCCCTATCTGTATGTGTGTGTGTCTCTCTCTGCATCTGTGTGTCTCTCTCTGCACCTGTCTCTCTCTGTATATCTGGATGTCTCTCTCCCTCTCTCTGTGTCTGTCCATATCTCTGTGTCTGTCTCTTTCTTTCTCTATTGTGTTTTTCTCTCTGTCTCTCTATCTGTATCTCTCTCCCTGCATCTGTGTGTGTCTCTCTCTCTGTATCTGTATGTCTCACTCTGTATCTGTGCATGTATCTCTCTCTCTCTCTCTCTACCTGTATCTATATTTGCCTCTCTCTATTGTGATTCTCATTCTCTCTATCTGTATCTCTCTCTGTGTATCTGTGTGTCTCTCTTTCTCTTTGTATCTGTGTGTGTATCTCTCTCTCTGTTTGTGTCTCTTTCTCTTTGTCTGTGTGTGTGTCTCTCTCTCTCTATGTGTGTCTCTCTCTATCTTTGTGTGTGTCTCTCTCTCTCTAACAGTGTGTGTCTCTTTCTGTATCTCTGTCTGTCTCACTGTATCTGTGTGTGTCTCCCTTTCTCTTTCTATCCATCTGTGTCTTTCTCTATCTGAGTTTTTCTCTCTCTCTCTGTATCTGTATGTCTCACTCTGTATCTGTATGTGTGTCCCTCTCTCTATGTCTTTCTCACTCCCTGTCTCTCTCTATGTCTCTCCCTGCATTTCTCTCCGTCTATCTATCTCTATCTCTCTCTTTGTGTGTGTCTCTCTCTGTCTATGTCTCTCTCACACTCTGTTGTGTGTCTCTCTCTGTCTCTGTGTGTGTCTCTCTCTCTCTTTGTCACTCTGTCTCTCTGTATCTGTGTGTTTCTTTATATATGTGTCCCTCACTGTATTTTTCTCTGTATCTGTTTGTCTCTGTCTCTGTATCGCTGTGTCTCTGTATCGGTGTGTCCCTCTCTGTATTTCTCTCTGTGTCTCTCTGTTTCCACGTCTGTGTGTCTGTCACTGTATTTCTCCCTGTGCTTCTCTCTTTCTGTCTGTATATGTGTGTCACTCTGTATCTGTGTGTCTCTCTTTGTATTTCTCTCTGTGTCTCTCTGTTTCCACGTCTGTGTGTCTGTCACTGTATTTCTCCCTGTGCTTCTCTCTTTCTGTCTGTATACGTGTGTCACTCTGTATCTGTGTGTCTCTCTCTCTGTATCTTTGTGTCTCTCTGTGTCTCTCTCTCTGTACCTGTGTGTCTCTGTATTCCGAAATTGCCCCTTAAGTGTCCCAAGTTGTGAAGATTGGGGGGATTGGCCATGCTAAATTGCCCCAGAGATGGAGAGAGAGGGACACAGGGGAGCCTGAAACACTACAGAAACAGGAGAAAGGTTTGAAAATGGAGGAATGTTTCTTATCCATCTATAAAAATAACCCACTCTGACAGCAGTTCCATTTCACACTCTCTGCTCAGTCCTGTGTTGGGGGGGGTTTAGTGTGGGATCAGCGTTTGCTTTTCTCAAACCGCAGTGAGATTCCCAACAAGGGCAAGAGCTTTCAGTGTTTAAAAATGTAAAGATTACAAAACCAAAGCAGACAGAGAGTGATGAGACCTCACACCTTCAATGTAGTGATTCCCCCAATCTTTCCTTTTGTATATTGCTTCCTTCCCCTGTCTGAAGTATTGGAGACGTAGACATTACTGAAACAATTCAATCTCTCGGGACAATCACAGCTTCTGGAAACAAATTAACATTTTAATCACCCAAAAAGCTGAATCTCCATTCAAACATCTCCCTCCCCATATCCTTGTAAATGTAAAGAGAACTCCCATTTCCCCAAAGCAGGAAGATATGACATGGAATCACCTGAACCTCTCTATCAAAGATAGAAAGTTTCTTTTCTATAAAGTTTATTTATTAGTGTCACAAGTAGGTTCACATTAACACTGGAATAAAGTTACTGTGAAAATCCCCTAGTCCCCATGCTCCGGCGCCTGTTCGGATAACACTGAGGGAGAATTTAGCAGGGTCAATACACCCTAACCAGCACGTCTTTCAGATTGTGGGAGGAAACCGGAGCACCCGGAGGAAACCCACCCAGACACGGGGAGAACATACAGACTCCGCACAGACAGTGACCCAAGCTGGGAATCGAACCCGGGTCCCTGGAGCTGTGTACACAAGAACATAAGAAATAGGAGCAGGAGTAGGCCATCTAGCCCTTTGCGCGCGCACACACACACACAGACACACACACACAAAGAGAAAGAAACACACACAAAGGGAGAAACACAGACACACAAAGGGAGAAACGCATGCACACACACACACAAAGACAGAAACACACACAGACCAACACACACACACAGAAATACACACTGTCACAAAGAGAGAAACACACACACACGAGAGCAACACACAAAAAGAGAAACACACACAAGGAGAGAAACACTCACACACACAAAGAGAGAAACACACACACACACAAAGAGAGATACACACACAGAAAGAAACACACGCTCAAAGAAATACATGCACACAAAGAGAGAAAAACACACTCATACAAAGAGAGAAACACAGTAAGAGAGAAATACACACACAAAGAGAACACACACACACAAAGAGAGAAGCACACACACTCACAAACAGAGAAGCACACACACTCACAAAGAGAGAAGCACACACGCACACAAAGAGAAACACACACACACAAAGAGAGAAGCACACACACTCACAAACAGAGAAGCACACACACTCACAAACAGAGAAGCACACACACTCACAAAGACAAGCACACACGCACACAAAGAGAGAAGTACACACGCACACAAAGAGAAACACACACACACACAAAGAGAGAAACACACACACTCACAAACAGAGAAGCACACACACTCACA
>NC_137332.1:0-35000 GCF_965287045.1 Carcharhinus amblyrhynchos | reverse complement strand
CCCTCTCTGTCTCTCTCTGTATCTGTATGTGTTTCCCTCTCTCTATGTCTTTCTCACTCCCTGTCTCTCTCTATGTCTCTCCCTGTGTGTGTGTTTGTGTGTGTGTGTGTGTTTCTCTCTTTGTGTGTGCGTGTGTTTCTCTTTGTGAGTGTGTGTTTCTGTGTTTGTGTGTGTTTCTCTCTTTGTGTGTGTGTGTTTCTGTGTGTGTGTGTTGCTCTGTGCGTGTTTCTCGCTCTGTGCGTGTGTGTGTTTCTCGCTTTGTGTGTGTGTGTTTCTGTGTGTGTGTGTGTTGCTCTGTGCGTGTTTCTCGCTCTGTGCGTGTGTGTTTCTCGCTCTGTGCGTGTGTATGTTTCTCGCTCTGTGCGTGTGTGTGTTTCTCGCTTTGTGTGTGTGTGTTTCTCGCTTTGTGTGTGTGTGTGTTTCTGTTTCTCCTTTTGTGTTTGTATGCTTTTCTCTTTGTGTGTGTGTTTTTCTCTCTTTGTGTGTGTGTTTCCCTCTTTGTGTCTGTGTGTTCTTCTGTGTGTGTATGTGTGTGTTTCTTTCTTTGTGTGAGTGTGTTTTTCTCTTTGTGTGTGTGTGTTTGTCTCTTTCTGTGTGTGTGTGTGTGTGTTCCTCTTTTTGTGTTTGTGTGTTTTTCTCTTTGGGTGTGTGTGTGTTCCTCGTTTTGTGTGTGTGTGTGTGTTTTTCCCGCTTTGTGTTTGTGCATGTGTTTCTCACTTTGTGTGTGTGTGTGGTTCTCTTTTTGAGTTTGTATGTTTTTCTCTTTGTGTGTGTGTTTTTCTCTCTTTGTGTGTGTGTTTCTCTCTTTGTGTCTGTGTGTTCTTCTCTGTGTGTGTGTGTTTCTCTCTTTGTGTGTGTGTGTGTTTTTCTCTTTGTGTGTGTTTTTCTCTTTGTGTGTGTGTGTGTGTGTGTGTGTGTTTCTCTCTTTGTGTGTGTGTGTTTTTCTCTTTGTGTGTGTGTGTGTTTCTCTCTTTGTGTGTGTGTGTGTTTCTCTCTTTGTGTGTGTGTGTTTTTCTCTTTGTGTGTGTGTGTGCTTCTCTCTTTGTGTGTGTGTGTGTGTTCCTCTTTTTGTGTTTGTGTGTTTTTCTCTTTGTGTGTGTGTGTGTGATTCTCTCTTCATGTATGTGTGTGTGTTTCTCTCTTTGTGTGTGTGTTTTTATGTGCTTGTGTATTTCTCTCTTTGTGTATCTCTGTTTCCCTCTTTGTGTGTATGTGCTCCTCTGTGTGTTTGTGTGTGTGTGTTTTTCGCTTTGTGTGTGTGTTTCTCTCTTTGTGTGTGTGTTTTTTTTTCTCTTTATGTGCTTGTGTGTTTCTCTCTTTGTGTATCTGTGTTTTTCTCTTTGTGTGTGTGTGTTTCTTCCTCTTTGTGTGTCAGTGTTTCTGCGGGGGTGTGAGTGTGTTCCTCTTTGTGTGTGTGTTTTTCTCTCTTTGTGTGTATGAGTTTCTGTGTGGGTCTATGGGTGTGTTTCTCATCTGTGTGTGTGTGTGCGTTTGTTTCTCTGTGTGTGTATGTTCCTCTGTGTGTGCGTGTGTTTCTCATTGTGTGTGTGCGTTTCCCACGTTGTGTGTGTGTCTTTCTATCTTTGTGTGTGTGTGTGTTTCTCTCTTTGTGCATGTGTGTTTCTGTTTATGTGTGTGTGTTTCTCTGTGTGTGTGTTTTTCTCTCTTTCTGTGTGTTTGTGTTTTTTTTCTCTTTATGTGTGTGTTTCTTTGTGTTTCTGTGTATGTGTGTCTCTGTGTGCGTGTGTGTGTTTCTCTCTTTTTGTGTGTTTGTGTTTTTTTCTCTTTGTGTGTGTGTGTTTCTATCTTTGTGCATCTGTGTTTATCTGTGTGTGTGTTTCTCTCTTTGTTTGTGTGTGTGTGTGTTTCTGTGTGTGAGTGTTTCTGTGTGTGTGTGTGTTTTTCTCTCTTTGTGTGTATGAGTTTCTGTGTGGGTCTGTGGGTGTGTTTCTCATCTGTGTGTGTGTGCATTTGTTTCTCTGTGTGTGCATGTTTCTCTGTGTGTGCGTGTGTTTCTCACTGTGTGTGTGCGTTTCCCACTTTGTGTGTGTGTGTGTTTCTCTCTTTGTGCATCTGTGTTTCTCTGTGTGTGTGTTTCTGTGTGTGTGTGTTTCTGTGTGTGTGTGTTTTTTTGGTTGTGTGTGTTTGTGTTTTTTTGTTTGTGTGTGTCTACGTGTGTGTGTGTGTGTTTCTCTGTGTGTGTGTGTGTGTTTCTCTGTGTGTGTGTTTCTGTGTGTGCGTGTGTGTGTGTTTCTGTGTGTGTGTGTGTGTTTCTATCTTTGTGTGTGTGTGTGCTGCTCTCTTTGTGTGTATGTGTGATTCTCTCCTTGTGTGTGTGTGTCTGTGTGTGTATGTGAGTGTGTCTCTCTCTGTCTCTCATTCTGCTTCTCTCTCTCTGTGTCTCTGTATCTGTGTGTGTGTGTCTCTCTCTGTATCTGTGTGCGTGTCTCTCTCTCTGTATCTATGTGTGTGTGTCTCTCTCTCTCTGCGTCTCTGTGTATGTCTCTCCGTATCTGTGTGTGTCTCTCTCTCTGTGTCTCTGTGTGTGTCTCACCGTATCTGTGTGTGTCTCTCTCTGTATCTGTGTCTGTCTCTCTCTATGTATCTGTGTGTCTCTCACTCTTATCTGTATGTCTCCATCTCTCTGCATCTGTGTGTGTCTCTCTCTTTCTCTCTGTCTCTCTCTTTCTCTCTCTCTCTCTCTCTCTCCCTCCCTCCCTGTCTGTCTGTCTGTCTCTCTCTCTGTCACCCTCTCTCTGTCTGTCTATGTGTGACACTCTCTCTCTGCATCTCTCTCTCTCTTTCACTCTCTGTGTCTCACTCTGTCTCTTTCTCTCTCTCTGGGTGGGTATCTCTCTGCCTCTGGGTGTGTGTGCCTCTCTCTCCCTCTCTGTTTATCTGTTTCTCTCTCTGTATCTGCGTCTCTCTATCTGTCTGTCCCTCTCTCTCTATCTGTGTCTCTCTGTATCTGTGTCTCCCCCTTTCACTCTGTATCTGTGTGTGTGTCTCTCTCTCTGTATCTGTCTCACTCTCAGCATCTCTGTCTCTCTCTCTCTGTGTCTGTGTGTCTCTTTCTGTGTGTGTGTCTCTCTCTGTATCTGTGTGTGTCTCTCTCTGTATCTGTGTGTGTCTCTCTCTCTCTCTCTCTCTCTCTCTCCCTGTCTCTCTCTCTCTCTCTCTCTCTCTGTCTCCCTCTCTCTGTCTCTCTATGTGTGACACTCTCTCTGCATCTCTCTCTTTCACTCTCTGTGTCTCACTCTGTCTCTTTCTCTCTCTCTGGGTGGGTATCTCTCTGTCTCTGGGTGTGTGTGCCTCTCTCTCTCTCTCTGTTTATCTGTTTCTCTCTCCGTATCTGCGTCTCTCTATCTGTGTCTCTCTCTCTATCTGTGTCTCTCTGTCTGTAACTGTGTCTCTCTGTATCTGTCTCACTCAGCATCTCTGTCTGACTCTCTCTGTGTCTGTGTGTGTCTCTTTCTGTGTGTATCTCTCTCTCCCTGTATCTGTGTGCGTGTCTCTCTCTGTACCTGTGTGTGTCTCTCTCCCTCTGTATCTGTGTGTGTGTCTCACTCTGTATCTGTGTGTGTCACTCTCCGTCTCTGTCTGTCTGTCTTTCTCTGTATCTGTATTGTCTCTCTCTCTCTCTATATCTGTCTGTCTGTCTCTCTGTCAGTGTCTGTGTCTCTCTCACACTCTGTTGTGTGTCTCTCTCTGTCTCTGTGTGTGTGTCTCTCTCTCTTTGTCACTCTGTCTCTCTGAATCTGTGTGTTTCTTTATATATGTGTCCCTCACTGTATTTTTCTCTGTATCTGTTTGTCTCTGTCTCTGTATCGCTGTGTCTCTGTATCGGTGTGTCCCTCTCTGTATTTCTCTCTGTGTCTCTCTGTTTCCACGTCTGTGTGTCTGTCACTGTATTTCTCCCTGTGTTTCTCTCTTTCTGTCTGTATATGTGTGTCACTCTGTATCTGTGTGTCTGTCTTTGTATTTCTCTCTGTGTCTCTCTGTTTCCACGTCTGTGTGTCTGTCACTGTATTTCTCCCTGCGCTTCTCTCTCTCTGTCTGTATATGTGTGTCACTCTGTATCTGTGTGTGTCTCTCTCTGTATCTTTGTGTCTCTCTGTGTCTCTCTCTCTGTATCTGTGTGTCTCTGTATTCCGAAATTGCCCCTTAAGTGTCCCAAGTTGTGAAGATTGGGGGGATTGGCCATGCTAAATTGCCCCAGAGATGGAGAGACAGGGACACAGGGGAGCCCGAAACACTACAGAAACAGGAGAAAGGTTTGAAAATGGAGGAATGTTTCTTATCCATCTATAAAAATAACCCACTCTGACAGCAGTTCCATTTCACACTCTCTGCTCAGTCGTGTGTTGGGGTGGGTTTAGTGTGGGATCAGTGTTTGCTGTTCCTAAACCGCAGTGAGATTCTCAACAAGGGCAAGAGCTTTCAGTGTTTAAAAATGTAAAGATTACAAAACCAAAGCAGACAGAGAGTGATGAGGCCTCACACCTTCAATGTAGTGATTCCCCCAATCTTTCCTTTTGTATATTGCTTCCTTCCCCTGTCTGAAGTATTGGAGACGTAGACATTACTGAAACAATTCAATCTCTCGGGACAATCGCTGTAAACAGCTTTTGGAAACAAATTAACACTTTAATCACCCAAAAAGTTGAATCTCCATTCAAACATCTCCCTCCCCATATCCTTGTAAATGTAAAGAGAACTCCCATTTCCCCAAAGCAGGAAGATATGACATGGAATCACCTGAACCTCTCTATCAAAGATAGAAAGTTTCTTTTCTATAAAGTTTATTTATTAGTGTCACAAGTAGGTTCACATTAACACTGGAATAAAGTTACTGTGAAAATCCCCTAGTCCCCACACTCCGGCGCCTGTTCGGGTTACACTGAGGGAGAATTTAGCAGGGTCAATACACCCTAACCAGCACGTCTTTCAGATTGTGGGAGGAAACCGGAGCACCCGGAGGAAACCCACCCAGACACGGGGAGAACATACAGACTCCGCACAGACAGTGACCCAAGCTGGGAATCGAACCCGGGTCCCTGGAGCTGTGTACACAAGAACATAAGAAATAGGAGCAGGAGTAGGCCATCTAGCCCTTCGCACACTCACACACACACACACGCACAGAGAAACACACACAAAGGGAGAAACACAGACACACAAAGGGAGAAACGCATGCACACACACACACAAAGACAGAAACACACACAGATCAACACACACACACACAGAAATACACACTGTCACAAAGAGAGAAACACACACACACGAGAGCAACACACAAAAAGAGAAACACACACAAGGAGAGAAACACTCACACACACAAAGAGAGAAACACACACACACACACAAAGAGAGAAACACGCGCACACACAAAGAGAGAAACACACACAGAAAGAAACACACGCTCAAAGAAATACATGCACACAAAGAGAGAAAAACACACTCATACAAAGAGAGAAACACAGTAAGAGAGAAATACACACACAAAGAGAACACACACACACACACACACAAAGAGAGAAGCACACACGCACACAAAGAGAAACACACACACACAAACAGAGAAACACACACACTCACAAACAGAGAAGCACACACACTCACAAAGAGAGAAGCACACACGCACACAAAGAGAGAAGCACACACGCACACAAAGAGAAACACACACACACAAAGAGAGAAGCACACACACTCACAAACAGAGAAACACACACACTCACAAAGAGAGAAGCACACACGCACACAAACAGAGAAGCACACACGCACACAAAGAGAAACACACACACACAAAGAGAGAAGCACACACACTCACAAACAGAGAAGCACACACACTCACAAAGAGAGAAGCACACACGCACACAAACAGAGAAGCACACACACTCACAAAGAGAGAAGCCCACACGCACACAAAGAGAAGCACACACGCACACAAAGAGAAGCACACACGCACACAAAGAGAAACACACACACAGAAAGAGAGAAGCACACACGCACACAAACAGAGAAGCACACACACTCACAAAGAGAGAAGCCCACACGCACACAAAGAGAAGCACACACGCACACAAAGAGAAGCACACACGCACACAAAGAGAAACACACACACACAAAGAGAGAAGCACACACACTCACAAAGAGAGAAGCACACACACTCACAAAGAGAGAAGCCCACACGCACACAAAGATAAGCACACACGCACACAAAGAGAAGCACACTCGCACACAAAGAGAAACACACACACACAAAGAGAGAAGCACACACACTCACAAAGAGAAACACACACACAGAGAAGCACACACACTCACAAAGAGAGAAGCACACACACTCACAAAGAGAAACACACACACAGAGAAGCACACACACTCACAAAGAGAGAAGCACACACACTCACAAAGAGAGAAGCACACACGCACACAAAGAGAAACACACACACACAAAGAGAGAAGCACACACACTCACAAACAGAGAAGCACACACACTCACAAAGAGAGAAGCACACACGCACACAAAGAGAAACACACACACACAAAGAGAGAAGCACACACACTCACAAAGAGAGAAGCACACACACTCACAAAGAGAGAAGCCCACACGCACACAAAGATAAGCACACACGCACACAAAGAGAAGCACACTCGCACACAAAGAGAAACACACACACACAAAGAGAGAAGCACACACACTCACAAAGAGAAACACACACACAGAGAAGCACACACACTCACAAAGAGAGAAGCACACACACTCACAAAGAGAAACACACACACAGAGAAGCACACACACTCACAAAGAGAGAAGCACACACACTCACAAAGAGAGAAGCACACACACTCACAAAGAGAGAAGCACACACGCACACAAAGAGAAACACACACACACAAAGAGAGAAGCACACACACTCACAAACAGAGAAGCACACACACTCACAAAGAGAGAAGCACACACGCACACAAACAGAGAAGCACACACGCACACAAAGAGAAACACACACACACAAAGAGAGAAGCACACACACTCACAAACAGAGAAGCACACACACTCACAAAGAGAGAAGCACACACGCACACAAACAGAGAAGCACACACACTCACAAAGAGAGAAGCCCACACGCACACAAAGAGAAGCACACACGCACACAAAGAGAAGCACACACGCACACAAAGATAAGCACACACGCACACAAAGAGAAGCACACTCGCACACAAAGAGAAACACACACACACAAAGAGAGAAGCACACACACTCACAAAGAGAAACACACACACAGAGAAGCACACACACTCACAAAGAGAGAAGCACACACACTCACAAAGAGAAACACACACACAGAGAAGCACACACACTCACAAAGAGAGAAGCACACACACTCACAAAGAGAGAAGCACACACGCACACAAAGAGAAACACACACACACAAAGAGAGAAGCACACACACTCACAAACAGAGAAGCACACACACTCACAAAGAGAGAAGCACACACGCACACAAACAGAGAAGCACACACGCACACAAAGAGAAACACACACACACAAAGAGAGAAGCACACACACTCACAAACAGAGAAGCACACACACTCACAAAGAGAGAAGCACACACGCACACAAACAGAGAAGCACACACACTCACAAAGAGAGAAGCCCACACGCACACAAAGAGAAGCACACACGCACACAAAGAGAAGCACACACGCACACAAAGAGAAACACACACACACAAAGAGAGAAGCACACACGCACACAAACAGAGAAGCACACACACTCACAAAGAGAGAAGCACACACACTCACAAAGAGAGAAGCACACACGCACACAAAGAGAAACACACACACACAAAGAGAGAAGCACACACACTCACAAACAGAGAAGCACACACACTCACAAAGAGAGAAGCACACACGCACACAAAGAGAAACACACACACACAAAGAGAGAAGCACACACACTCACAAACAGAGAAGCACACACACTCACAAAGAGAGAAGCACACACGCACACAAACAGAGAAGCACACACACTCACAAAGAGAGAAGCCCACACGCACACAAAGAGAAGCACACACGCACACAAAGAGAAGCACACACGCACACAAAGAGAAACACACACACACAAAGAGAGAAGCACACACACTCACAAAGAGAGAAGCACACACACTCACAAAGAGAGAAGCCCACACGCACACAAAGATAAGCACACACGCACACAAAGAGAAGCACACTCGCACACAAAGAGAAACACACACACACAAAGAGAGAAGCACACACACTCACAAAGAGAAACACACACACAGAGAAGCACACACACTCACAAAGAGAGAAGCACACACACTCACAAAGAGAAACACACACACAGAGAAGCACACACACTCACAAAGAGAGAAGCACACACACTCACAAAGAGAGAAGCACACACACTCACAAAGAGAGAAGCACACACGCACACAAAGAGAAACACACACACACAAAGAGAGAAGCACACACACTCACAAACAGAGAAGCACACACACTCACAAAGAGAGAAGCACACACGCACACAAAGAGAAACACACACGCACAAAGAGAGAAGCACACACACTCACAAACAGAGAAGCACACACACTCACAAACATAGAAGCACACACGCACACAAACAGAGAAGCACACACGCACACAAAGAGAAACACACACACACAAAGAGAGAAGCACACACACTCACAAACAGAGAAGCACACACGCACACAAAGAGAAACACATACACACAAAGAGAGAAGCACACACACTCACAAACAGAGAAGCACACACGCACACAAAGAGAAACACACACACACAAAGAGAGAAGCACACACACTCACAAACAGAGAAGCACACACACTCACAAAGAGAGAAGCACACACGCACACAAAGAGAAACACACACACACAAAGAGAGAAGCACACACACTCGCAAAGAGAGAAGCACACACGCACACAAAGAGAAACACACACACACAAAGAGAGAAGCACACACGCACACAAACAGAGAAGCACACACACTCACAAAGAGAGAAGCCCACACGCACACAAAGAGAAGCACACACGCACACAAAGAGAAGCACACACGCACACAAAGAGAAACACACACACACAAAGAGAGAAGCACACACACTCACAAAGACAGAAGCACACACACTCACAAAGAGAGAAGCCCACACGCACACAAAGATAAGCACACACGCACACAAAGAGAAGCACACTCGCACACAAAGAGAAACACACACACACAAAGAGAGAAGCACACACACTCACAAAGAGAAACACACACACAGAGAAGCACACACACTCACAAAGAGAGAAGCACACACACTCACAAAGAGAAACACACACACAGAGAAGCACACACACTCACAAAGAGAGAAGCACACACACTCACAAAGAGAGAAGCACACACACTCACAAAGAGAGAAGCACACACGCACACAAAGAGAAACACACACACACAAAGAGAGAAGCACACACACTCACAAACAGAGAAGCACACACACTCACAAAGAGAGAAGCACACACGCACACAAAGAGAAACACACACGCACAAAGAGAGAAGCACACACACTCACAAACAGAGAAGCACACACACTCACAAACATAGAAGCACACACGCACACAAACAGAGAAGCACACACGCACACAAAGAGAAACACACACACACAAAGAGAGAAGCACACACACTCACAAACAGAGAAGCACACACGCACACAAAGAGAAACACATACACACAAAGAGAGAAGCACACACACTCACAAACAGAGAAGCACACACGCACACAAAGAGAAACACACACACACAAAGAGAGAAGCACACACACTCACAAACAGAGAAGCACACACACTCACAAAGAGAGAAGCACACACGCACACAAAGAGAAACACACACACACAAAGAGAGAAGCACACACACTCGCAAAGAGAGAAGCACACACGCACACAAAGAGAAACACACACACACAAAGAGAGAAGCACACACGCACACAAACAGAGAAGCACACACACTCACAAAGAGAGAAGCCCACACGCACACAAAGAGAAGCACACACGCACACAAAGAGAAGCACACACGCACACAAAGAGAAACACACACACACAAAGAGAGAAGCACACACACTCACAAAGACAGAAGCACACACACTCACAAAGAGAGAAGCACACACGCACACAAAGAGAAACACACACACACAAAGAGAGAAGCACACACACTCACAAAGAGAAACACACACACAGAGAAGCACACACACTCACAAAGAGAGAAGCACACACACTCACAAAGAGAAACACACACACAGAGAAGCACACACACTCACAAAGAGAGAAGCACACACAAATAAAAAGAGAAACACACACACACAAAGAGAGAAGCACACACACTCGCAAAGAGAGAAGCACACACGCACACAAAGAGAAACACACACACACAAAGAGAGAAGCACACACGCACACAAACAGAGAAGCACACACACTCACAAAGAGAGAAGCCCACACGCACACAAAGAGAAGCACACACGCACACAAAGAGAAGCACACACGCACACAAAGAGAAACACACACACACAAAGAGAGAAGCACACACACTCACAAAGAGAGAAGCACACACACTCACAAAGAGAGAAGCACACACGCACACAAAGAGAAACACACACACACAAAGAGAGAAGCACACACACTCACAAAGAGAAAAACACACACAGAGAAGCACACACACTCACAAAGAGAGAAGCACACACACTCACAAAGAGAAACACACACACAGAGAAGCACACACACTCACAAAGAGAGAAGCACACACGCACACAAAGAGAAACACACACACACAAAGAGAGAAGCACACACACTCACAAACAGAGAAGCACACACACTCACAAAGAGAGAAGCACACACGCACACAAAGAGAAACACACACGCACAAAGAGAGAAACACACACACTCACAAAGAGAGAAGCACACACACTCACAAAGAGAGAAGCACACACGCACACAAAGAGAAACACACACACAGAAAGAGAGAAGCACACACACTCACAAACAGAGAAGCACACACACTCACAAAGAGAGAAGGACACACGCACACAAAGAGAAACACACACACAGAAAGAGAGAAGCACACACGCACACAAACAGAGAAGCACACACACTCACAAAGAGAGAAGCCCACACGCACACAAAGAGAAGCACACACGCACACAAAGAGAAACACACACACACAAAGAGAGAAGCACACACACTCACAAAGAGAGAAGCACACACACTCACAAAGAGAGAAGCACACACGCACACAAAGAGAAACACACACACACAAAGAGGGAAGCACACACACTCACAAAGAGAAACACACACACAGAGAAGCACACACACTCACAAAGAGAGAAGCACATACACTCACAAAGAGAAACACACACACAGAGAAGCACACACACTCACAAAGAGAGAAGCACACACGCACACAAAGAGAAACACACACACACAAAGAGAGAAGCACACACACTCACAAACAGAGAAGCACACACACTCACAAAGAGAGAAGCACACACGCACACAAAGACAAACACACACGCACAAAGAGAGAAGCACACACACTCACAAACAGTGAAGCACACACACTCACAAACAAAGAAGCACACACCCACACAAACAGAGAAGCACACACGCACACAAAGAGAAACACACACACACAAAGAGAGAAGCACACACACTCACAAACAGAGAAGCACACACACTCACAAAGAGAGAAGCACACACGCACACAAAGAGAAACACACACACAGAGAAGCACACACACTCACAAAGAGAGAAGCACACACACTCACAAAGAGAAACACACACACAGAGAAGCACACACACTCACAAAGAGAGAAGCACACACGCACACAAAGAGAAACACACACACACAAAGAGAGAAGCACACACACTCACAAACAGAGAAGCACACACACTCACAAAGAGAGAAGCACACACGCACACAAAGAGAAACACACACGCACAAAGAGAGAAACACACACACTCACAAAGAGAGAAGCACACACACTCACAAAGAGAGAAGCACACACGCACACAAAGAGAGAAGCACACACACTCACAAAGAGAGAAGCACACACGCACACAAAGAGAAACACACACACACAAAGAGAGAAGCACACACACTCACAAACAGAGAAGCACACACACTCACAAAGAGAGAAGCACACACGCACACAAAGAGAAACACACACTCACAAAGAGAGAAGCACACACACTCACAAACAGAGAAGCACACACGCACACAAAGAGAAGCACACACACACAAAAAGAGAAGCACACTCGCACACAAAGAGAAACACACACACACAAAGAGAAGCACACACGCACAAAAAGAGAAGCACACACGCACACAAAGAGAAACACACACACACAAAGAGAGAAGCACACACGCACACAAAGAGAAACACACACACACAAAGAGAGAAGCACACACACTCACAAACAGAGAAGCACACACACTCACAAAGAGAGAAGCACACACGCACACAAAGAGAAACACACACACACACACAAAGAGAGAAGCACACACGCCCACAAAGACAAACACACACACACAAAGAGAGAAGCACACACACTCACAAACAGAGAAGCACACACACTCACAAAGAGAGAAGCACACACAAATAAAAAGAGAAACACACACACACAAAGAGAGAAGCACACACACTCACAAAGAGAGAAGCACACACGCACACAAAGAGAGAAGCACACACACTCACAAAGAGAGAAGCACACATGCACACAAAGAGAGAAGCACACACACTCACAAAGAGAGAAGCACACACGCACACAAACAGAGAAGCACACACGCACACAAAGAGAAACACACACTCACAAACAGAGAAGCACACACACTCACAAAGAGAGAAGCACACACACTCACAAAGAGAGAAGCACACACGCACACAAAGAGAAACACACACGCACACAAAGAGAAGCACACACACACACAAAGAGAAACACACACGCACACAAAGAGAAGCACACACGCACACAAAGAGAAGCACACACACGCACACAAAGAGAAACACACACGCACACAAAGAGAAGCACACACGCACACAAAGAGAAGCACACACACACACAAAGAGAGAAACACACACACAAAGAGAAACACACACGCACACAAAGAGAAGCACACACACACACACAAAGAGAAGCACACACGCACACAAAGAGAGAAACACACACACAAAGAGAAACACACACGCACACAAAGAGAAACACACACACACACAAAGACAAACACACACACACAAAGAGAAACACACACACACACAAAGAGAAACACACACGCACACAAAGAGAAGCACACACGCACACAAAGAGAAGCACACACACACACAAAGAGAGAAACACACACACAAAGAGAAACACACACGCACACAAAGAGAAGCACACACGCACACAAAGAGAAGCACACACACACACAAAGAGAGAAACACACACACAAAGAGAAACACACACGCACACAAAGAGAAGCACACACGCACACAAAGAGAAGCACACACACACACAAAGAGAGAAACACACACACAAAGAGAAACACACACGCACACAAAGAGAAGCACACACACACACACAAAGAGAAGCACACACGCACACAAAGAGAGAAACACACACACAAAGAGAAACACACACGCACACAAAGAGAAACACACACGCACACAAAGAGAAGCACACACACACACAAAGAGAAACACACACGCACACAAAGAGAAGCACACACACACACAACGAGAAACACACACACACAAAGAGAGAAGCACACACACTCACAAACAGAGAAGCACACACACTCACAAAGAGAGAAGCACACACAAATAAAAAGAGAAACACACACACACAAAGAGAGAAGCACACACGCACACAAAGAGAGAAGCACACACGCACACAAACAGAGAAGCACACACGCACACAAAGAGAAACACACACTCACAAACAGAGAAGCACACACACTCACAAAGAGAGAAGCACACACACTCACAAAGAGAGAAGCACACACACTCACAAACAGAGAAGCACACACACTCACAAAGAGAGAAGCACACACAAATAAAAAGAGAAACACACACACACAAAGAGAGAAGCACACACACTCACAAAGAGAGAAGCACACACGCACACAAACAGAGAAGCACACACGCACACAAAGAGAAACACACACTCACAAACAGAGAAGCACACACACTCACAAAGAGAGAAGCACACACACTCACAAAGAGAGAAGCACACACGCACACAAAGAGAAACACACACGCACACAAAGAGAAACACACACGCACACAAAGAGAAGCACACACACACACAAAGAGAAACACACACGCACACAAAGAGAAGCACACACACACACAACGAGAAACACACACACACAAAGAGAGAAGCACACACACTCACAAACAGAGAAGCACACACACTCACAAAGAGAGAAGCACACACAAATAAAAAGAGAAACACACACACACAAAGAGAGAAGCACACACGCACACAAAGAGAGAAGCACACACGCACACAAACAGAGAAGCACACACGCACACAAAGAGAAACACACACTCACAAACAGAGAAGCACACACACTCACAAAGAGAGAAGCACACACACACAAAGAGAGAAGCACACACACTCACAAACAGAGAAGCACACACACTCACAAAGAGAGAAGCACACACAAATAAAAAGAGAAACACACACACACAAAGAGAGAAGCACACACACTCACAAAGAGAGAAGCACACACGCACACAAACAGAGAAGCACACACGCACACAAAGAGAAACACACACTCACAAACAGAGAAGCACACACACTCACAAAGAGAGAAGCACACACACTCACAAAGAGAGAAGCACACACGCACACAAAGAGAAACACACACACAAAGAGAAACACACACGCACACAAAGAGAAACACACACGCACACAAAGAGAAGCACACTCGCACACAAAGAGAAACACACACGCACACAAAGAGAAACACACACACACACAAAGAGAAGCACACACGCACACAAAGAGAAACACACACACACACAAAGAGAAGCACACACACACACGCACACAAAGAGAAACACACACGCACACAAAGAGAAGCACACACACACACAAAGAGAGAAGCACACACACACACACAAACAGAAACACACACACACACAAAGAGAAGCACACACACACACGCACACAAAGAGAAACACACACGCACACAAAGAGAAGCACACACGCACACAAAGAGAGAAACACACACACAAAGAGAAACACACACGCACACAAAGAGAAGCACGCACGCACACAAAGAGAAGCACACACACACACAAAGAGAGAAACACACACACAAAGAGAATCACACACGCACACAAAGAGAAGCACACACACACACACAAACAGAAACACACACGCACACAAAGAGAAACACACACGCACACAAAGAGAAGCACACACACACACGCACACAAAGAGAAACACACACGCACACAAAGAGAAGCACACACACACACAAAGAGAGAAGCACACACACACACACAAACAGAAACACACACGCACACAAAGAGAAACACACACGCACACAAAGAGAAGCACACACACACACGCACACAAAGAGAAACACACACGCACACAAAGAGAAACACACACGCACACAAAGAGAAGCACACACGCACACAAAGAGAAACACACACACACACAAAGAGAAGCACACACACACACAAAGAGATGCACACACACACACGCACACAAAGAGAAACACACACGCACACAAAGAGAAGCACACACGCACACAAAGAGAAGCACACACACACACAAAGAGATGCACACACACACACACGCACACAAAGAGAAACACACACGCACACAAAGAGAAGCACACAAGCACACAAAGAGAAACACACACGCACACAAAGAGAAACACACACGCACACAAAGAGAAACACACACGCACACAAAGAGAAGCACACAAGCACACAAAGAGAAACACACACGCACACAAAGAGAAACACACACACACACAAAGAGAAGCACACACACACACACACAAAGAGAAACACACACACAAAGAGAAGCACTCACGCACTCAAAGAGAAACAACCACACTCACAAACAGAGAAGTACACACGCACACACACACACACACACACACACAAAGAGGGAAACACACACACACACACGTCAATATCTTTTCCCAAAGGTAGGGGAGTCTAAAACTATTTCTCTCCCTGTGAGATATGTAGTCACTAATTACTGAATCCAGGCAAAATCACATCCCATTCTTATCCCGGGATCTGCAATGGGATTTTACACTGAAATCCTCGGATATCAGGACTAGGGGATTTTCACAGTAACTTCATTGCTGTGTTAATGTCAGCCTGTTTGTGACACTTGCAAATAAAGTTAAAGTTAACACTCCTGCACTTTCCCACCCGCACTCACTCACTCTTGTACACTTACTCACTCTTGTACACTTACTCAGTCGTACACACATTACACACTCTGTCTCTCTCACACACACACTCTCTCACACACACTCTCTCTCTCTCACACACACACGCTCTCTCTCACACACACACTCTCTCTCACACACACACTCTCTCTCACACACACACTCTCTCACACACACGCTCTCTCCACACACACACACTCTCTCTCTCTCTCTCAAACACACTCTCTCTCGCACACACTTTATCCCTTGCACACACACTCTCTCGCACACATATTGTCTCTCACACACAGACTCTTGATACACACGCACACTCTCACACACACTCCCACTCACACACACTCACACACTCTCTCTCACATATTCTCTCTCACACACACACTCACACGCTCTCTCACTCTCTCTCTCTCTCACACACACTCTCTTCACCCACACACACTCTCACACACGCACTCTCTTTCTCACACACACTCTTTCTCACACAGTCTCTCTCTCACCCACACACACACACACATTAGCTCACACTGTCACACACACACTCTCTCCTGCACACACTCTCTCCTGCACACACTCCCTCCTGCACACACTCCCTCCTGCACACACTCTCTCCTGCGCACACTCTCTCCTGCGCACACTCTCTCCTGCACACACTCTCTCCTGCACACACTCTCTCCTGCACACACTCTCTCCTGCACACACTCTCTCCTGCACACACTCTCTCCTGCACACACTCTCTCCTGCACACACTCTCTCTCACGCACTCTCTCTTGCACGCACACTCACTCTCGCGCACACTCTCTCGCACACATACGCACTCCTTCTCACACACTCCCTCACATGTGCTCTCTCTCTCACACACACACTTTCTCTCACACACACATTCTCTCTCACACACACTCTCTCTCACACACACTCTCTCTCACACATAACCTCTCTAACACACACAGTCTCTAACACACACACTCTCTCTCACACACACACTCTCTCTCTCTCACACACACTCTCTCTCTCACACACACTCTCTCTCACACACACACTCTCTCTCTCACACACACTCTCTCTCTCACACACACACCCTCTCTCACACACACTCTCTCTCACACACGCACTCTCTCTCACACACGCACTCTCTCTCTCACATACTCTCTCTCTCTGACACACTCTCTCACACACGCACTCTCTTTCTCACGCACACACACTCTCTCACGCACACACACTCTCTCACGCAAACACACTCTCATGCACACACACACACTCTCTCTCTCTCGCACACACACACACACAGACACACACTCTCTCACACTCTCTCTCCCTCCCTCTCTGTCTGTGTACGTCTCGCTCTCTCTCTAATAGAAGATAGAACAATACAGCACAGTGCAGGCCCTTCAGCCCTCAGTGTTGTGCTGAGCTATGTCCAATCCCAAGATCAGGGTCATTTATAAAGATGACAAACAGCAGTTCTCCAGAACAGATCCCTGAGGTACACCACTAGTAACTGAACTCCAGGTTGAATATTTCCTATCAACCACCACCCTCTGTCTTCTATCAGCGAGCCAATTCCTGATCCAAACTGCTAAATCACCCTCAATCCCTCAATTGGTTGTCAAATAGGAGGCAGAGAGTGGGGGTCAATGGGTGCTATTCGGATTGGCGGTTGGTGACTAGTGGGGTGCCCCAGGGGTCGGTGCTGGGGCCTCAGCTATTTACCATTTATATAGATGATCTGGAGGAGGGAACCGAGTGCAGGGTGTCGAAATTTGCTGATGACACCAAGATTGGGGGAAAGGCAAATTGTGCGGAGGGTGTGGAGAGTCTGCAGAAGGATCTAGATAGGCTGGGCGAATGGGCCAGGAAATGGCAAATGGAATTTAATGTTGGCAAGTGTGAGGTGGTCCACTTTGGTAGGAAGAATGGTAGGAAGGACTATTACTTACGTGGCGAAAAACTGCAGCAGGCGACGGTGCAGAGGGACCTCGGGGTCCTTGTGCATGAGTCGCAAAAACCCAGCTTGCAGGTGCAGCAGGTGGTCAGGAAGGCGAATGGGATGCTGGCCTTCATAGCGAGGGGGATTGAATATAAAAGTAGGGAGCTCTTGCTGCAGCTGTATAGGGCATTGGTGAGGCCGCAGCTGGAGTACTGTGTGCAGTTTTGGGCGCCGCACCTGCGCAAGGATATTTTGGCCCTGGAGGGAGTGCAGAGGAGGTTTACTAGGCTGATACCGGAGTTGAGGGGATTGAGCTATGAGGAGAGGCTGAATAAACTAGGCTTGTACTCGTTAGAGTTTAGAAGAATGAGGGGAGATCTCATTGAGACGTATAAGATGATGAATGGGATGGATAGGATAGAGGTGGAGAGACTCTTCCCGCTCAAAAAAGACAGTAGGACTAGGGGGCACAGCCTCAAGATAAAGGGGAGGCGGTTTAGAACGGAGTTGAGGAGGAACTTCTTCACTCAAAGGGTGGTGAATCTCTGGAATTCTCTGCCCGTTGAAGTGGTGGAAGCTGCCTCGCTAAATATTTTTAAGAAGCGGGTTGATGGGTTCTTGATAAGAGAGGGGATTAAGGGTTATGGGGAGAGGGCGGGAAAGTGGAACTGAGCCACGACAGATCAGCCATGATCTTATTGAATGGCGGGGCAGGCTCGAAGGGCTAGATGGCCTACTCCTGCTCCTATTTCTTATGTTCTTATGTTCTTATCCCATGTATCTGTATTTTCTACAGTATCTTAGGTAGGATGAGAGAAGAATTGGCGAATGTGGACTGGGGGAGCGCGTTGGAGGGAGGGTCTGCTGAGGAGCAGTGGAGGATCTTTAAGGAGATCTTTCTTGGTGCTCAGCGGAAATTTAGTCCGATGGTCAAAAAGGATAGTAGGAAGAGAGGTAATAAGCCGTGGATAACTAACCCTCCACCACCCTCTCTCTCTGTATGTTAGTCTGTACGTCTATATGTGTGTATGTAATTCTTTCTGTGTGTGTGTGTTTCCCTCTTTGTGTGTGTGTGTTCCTCTGCGTGTGTGTGTTTCTGTGTGTGCGTGTGTGTGTGTGTTTCCTGCTTTGTGTGTGTGTGTGTGTGTGTGTGTGTGTGTTTCTCTTTTTGTGTTTGTGTGTTTCTCTTTTGTCTGTGTGTGTGTGTTTCTCTCTTTGTGACTGTGTGTTCCTGTGTGTGTGTGCGTGTGTGTGTTGCTCTGTGCGTGTTTCTCGCTCTGTGCACGTGTGTGTTTCTCGCTCTGTGCGTGTTTCTCGCTCTGTGCGTGTGTGTGTTTCTCGCTCTGTGCGTGTGTGTGTTTCTCGCTCTGTGCGCGTGTGTGTTTCTCGCTCTATGCGTGTGTGTGTTTCTCGCCCTGTGCGTGTGTGTGTTTCTCGCTCTGTGCGTGTGTGTGTTTCTCGCTCTGTGCGTGTGTGTGTTTCTCGCTCTGTGCTTGTGTGTGTTTCTCGCTTTGTGTGTGTTTGTGTTTTTCTCTTTGTGTGTGTGTCTGCTTTTCTCTTTGTGTGTGTGTGTGTGTGTGTTTCTCTCTTTGTGACTGCGTGTGTTTCTGTTTGTCTGTGCGTGTGTGTTGCTGTGTGTGTGTGTGTGTGTGTGTGTGTTTCTCTCTTTGTGTGTGCATGTGTTTCTCTTTGTGAGTGTGTGTTTCTGTGTTTGTGTGTGTTTCTCTCTTTGTGTGTGTGTGTTTCTGTGTGTGTGTGTGTTGCTCTGTGCGTGTTTCTCGCTCTGTGCGTGTGTGAGTTTCTCGCTTTGTGTGTGTGTGTTTCTGTGTGTGTGTGTGTTGCTCTGTGCGTGTTTCTCGCTCTGTGCGTGTGTATGTTTCTCGCTCTGTGCGTGTGTGTGTTTCTATCTTTGTGCATCTGTGTTTCTCTGTGTGTGTGTTTCTCTGTTTGTGTGTGTGTGTGTTTCTGTGTGTGAGTGTTTCTGTGTGTGTGTGTGTTTTTCTCTCTTTGTGTGTATGAGTTTCTGTGTGGGTCTGTGGGTGTGTTTCTCATCTGTGTGTGTGTGCATTTGTTTCTCTGTGTGTGTGTGTTTTTCTCTCTTTGTGTGTATGAGTTTCTGTGTGGGTCTGTGGGTGTGTTTCTCATCTCTGTGTGTGTGCATTTGTTTCTCTGTGTGTGTATGTTTCTCTGTGTGTGCGTGTGTTTCTCACTGTGTGTGTGCGTTTCCCACTTTGTGTGTGTGTGTGTGTTTCTCTCTTTGTGCATCTGTGTTTCTCTGTGTGTGTGTTTCTCTGTTTGTGTGTGTGTGTGTTTCTGTGTGTGTGTGTTTTTTTGTTTGTGTGTGTCTACGTGTGTGTGTGTGTTTTTCTTTGTGTGTGTTTTTTTGTTTGTGTGTGTCTACGTGTGTGTGTGTGTGTGTGTGTTTTTGTTTGTGTGTGTTTTTTTGTTTGTGTGTGTCTACGTGTGTGTGTGTGTTTCTCTGTGTGTGTGTGTTTCTATCTTTGTGTGTGTGTGTGTTTCTATCTTTGTGTGTGTGTGTGTTGCTCTCTTTGTGTGTATGTGTGATTCTCTCTTTGTGTGTGTGTGTCTGTGTGTGTATGTGAGTGTGTCTCTCTCTGTCTCTCATTCTGCTTCTCTCTCTCTGTGTCTCTGTATCTGTGTGCGTATCTCTCTCTCTGTATCTATGTGTGTGTGTCTCTCTCTCTGCGTCTCTGTGTGTGTCTCACCGTATCTGTGTGTGTCTCTCTCTGTATCTGTGTCTGTCTCTCTCTATGTATCTGTGTGTCTCTCACTCTTATCTGTATGTCTCCATCACTCTGCATCTGTGTGTGTCTCTCTCTTTCTCTCTGTCTCTCTCTTTCTCTCTCTCTCTCTCCCTGTCTGTCTGTCTGTCTGTCTCTCTCTCTGTCACCCTCTCTCTGTCTCTCTATGTGTGACACTCTCTCTCTGCATCTCTCTCTTTCACTCTCTGTGTCTCACTCTGTCTCTTTCTCTCTCTCTGAGTGGGTATCTCTCTGCCTCTGGGTGTGTGTGCCTCTCTCTCCCTCTCCGTTTATCTGTTTCTCTCTCTGTATCTGCGTCTCTCTATCTGTCTGTCCCTCTCTCTCTATCTGTGTCTCTCTGTCTGTATCTGTGTCTCCCCCTTTCACTCTGTATCCGTGTGTGTGTCTCTCTCTCTGTATCTGTCTCACTCTCAGCATCTCTGTCTCTCTCTCTCTGTGTCTGTGTGTCTCTTTCTGTGTGTGTGTCTCTCTCTGTATCTGTGTGTGTCTCTCTCTGTATCTGTGTGTGTGTCTCTCTCTCTCTCTCTCTCTCTCTCCCTGTCTCTCTCTCTCTGTCTCTCTATGTGTGACACTCTCTCTGCATCTCTCTCTTTCACTCTCTGTGTCTCACTCTGTCTCTTTCTCTCTCTCTGGGTGGGTATCTCTCTGTCTCTGGGTGTGTGTGCCTCTCTCTCTCTCTCTGTTTATCTGTTTCTCTCTCCGTATCTGCGTCTCTCTATCTGTGTCTCTCTCTCTATCTGTGTCTCTCTGTCTGTAACTGTGTCTCTCTGTATCTGTCTCACTCAGCATCTCTGTCTGACTCTCTCTGTGTCTGTGTGTGTCTCTTTCTGTGTGTATCTCTCTCTCCCTGTATCTGTGTGCGTGTCTCTCTCTGTATCTGTGTGTGTCTCTCTCCCTCTGTATCTGTGTGTGTGTCTCACTCTGTATCTGTGTGTGTCCCTCTCCGTCTCTGTCTGTCTGTCTTTCTCTGTATCTGTATTGTCTCTCTCTCTCTCTGTATCTGTCTGCCTGTCTCTCTGTCAGTGTCTGTGTCTCTCTCACACTCTGTTGTGTGTCTCTCTCTGTCTCTGTGTGTGTGTCTCTCTCTCTTTGTCACTCTGTCTCTCTGTATCTGTGTGTTTCTTTATATGTGTGTCCCTCACTGTATTTTTCTCTGTATCTGTTTGTCTCTGTCTCTGTATCGCTGTGTCTCTGTATCTGTGTGTCTCTCTTTGTATTTCTCTCTGTTTCCACGTCTGTGTGTCTGTCACTGTATTTCTCCCTGTGCTTCTCTCTTTCTGTCTGTATATGTGTGTCACTCTGTATCTGTGTGTCTCTCTCTCTGTATCTTTGTGTCTCTCTGTCTCTCTCTGTATCTGTGTGTCTCTGTATTCCGAAATTGCCCCTTAAGTGTCCCAAGTTGTGAAGATTGGGGGGATTGGCCATGCTAAATTGCCCCAGAGATGGAGAGACAGGGACACAGGGGAGCCTGAAACACTACAGAAACAGGAGAAAGGTTTGAAAATGGAGGAATGTTTCTTATCCATCTATAAAAATAACCCACTCTGACAGCAGTTCCATTTCACACTCTCTGCTCAGTCCTGTGTTGGGGTGGGTTTAGTGTGGGATCAGTGTTTGCTTTTCTCAAACCGCAGTGAGATTCCCAACAAGGGCAAGAGGTTTCAGTGTTTAAAAATGTAAAGATTACAAAACCAAAGCAGACAGAGAGTGATGAGACCTCACACCTTCAATGTAGTGATTCCCCCAATCTTTCCTTTTGTATATTGCTTCCTTCCTCTGTCTGAAGTATTGGAGACGTAGACATTACTGAAACAATTCAATCTCTCGGGACAATCACAGCTTCTGGAAACAAATTAACACTTCAATCACCCAAAAAGCTGAATCTCCATTCAAACATCTCCCTCCCCATATCCTTGTAAATGTAAAGAGAACTCCCATTTCCCCAAAGCAGGAAGATATGAAATGGAATCACCGGAACCTCTCTATCAAAGATAGAAAGTTTCTTTTCTATAAAGTTTATTTATTAGTGTCACAAGTAGGTTCACATTAACACTGGAATAAAGTTACTGTGAAAATCCCCTAGTCCCCACACTCCGGCGCCTGTTCGGGTTACACTGAGGGAGAATTTAGCAGGGTCAATACAACCTAACCAGCACGTCTTTCAGATTGTGGGAGGAAACCGGAGCACCCGGAGGAAACCCACCCAGACACGGGGAGAACATACAGACTCCGCACAGACAGTGACCCAAGCTGGGAATCGAAGCCGGGTCCCTGGAGCTGTGTACACAAGAACATAAGAAATAGGAGCAGGAGTAGGCCATCTAGCCCTTCGCACACTCACACACACACACACACACGCACAGAGAAACACACACACACAAAGAGAAACACACACAGAGAGAAACACACACACACAAAAAGAGAAACACAGACACACAAAGAGAGAAACACACACACACAGCAACACACACACACACGAAGCGAGAAACACACAGAAACACGCACGCAGAGAAACACACACACACTGAAACACGCACACACTGAAACACAGGCACACAAAGAGAGAAGCACAAACACACACACACACACACAAATAGAGAAATACACACACACAAACAGACACACAGAGAAACACACACACACACAAAGAGAGAGACACACACGCACACACAGAGAAACACACACGCACACACAGAGAAACACACACACGCACACAGAAACAGAGAGCGAGAGAAAGAGAAACACACGCACACACACACAGAGAAACACACACACAAAGAGAGAAACACACACAGACACACTGAAACACACATATACAAAGAGAGAAACACATACACGCACAAAGAGAGAAACACACACAAAGAGAGAAACACACACACACACAAAGAGACAAACACATACACACAAAGATAGAAACACACACACAAAGAGAGAAACACACACACAAAGAGAGGAACACGCACATACACAGAAACACACTAGCAGAGAAACACACACACAGGGAAACACACACACACAAATACACACACACAAAACACACGCACACAAAGAGAAACACACATGCACACAGAGAGAAAAACACACACACAGAGAGAAACACATACACACATACAGAGAAACACACACATATACAAAGAGAGAAACACGCACACACACACAGAAACACACACACACACACACACACAAAGAGAGAAACACACACACACACAAAGAGAGAAACACACACACACAAAGAGAGAAACACACACACACACAGAGGGAAATACACACACGCGCGCACACACACAGACACACACACACACACACAATTCAATGTCTTTTCCCAAAGGTAGGGGAGTCTAAAACTAGAGGGCAGGGGTTTAAGGTGAGAGGGGAGAGATACAAAAGTGTCCAGAGGGACAATTTTTTCACACAGAGGGTGGTGAGTGTCTGGAACAAGCTGCCAGAGGTAATAGTAGAGAGGGATACAATCTTGTCTTCTAAAAAATATTGAGACAGTTCCATGGGTAAGATGGGTCCAGAGGGATATGGGCCAAATGTGGGCCATTGGGATTAGCTTAGGAGTTAAAAAAGGGGCAGCATGGGCAAGTGGGGCCGAAGGGCCTGTTTCCATGCTGTAAACCTCTGTGACTTTATGACTTACCCTCTCCCTCCCCCTGGTCTCTCTGCCTTCTCTCCTCACCCTCCACCATCCTCTCTCTCTGTATGTTAGTCTGTATGTCTTTATGTGTGTGTGTAATTCTTTCTGTGTGTGTGTATCTGTGTTTCTCTCTTTGTGCGTGTGTTTCTCTCTCTTTGTGTGTGTGTTTCTCTCTTTGTGTGTGTGTTTCAAAGAACAAAAACAGCCCGGGAAACAGGCCCTTCGGACCAACGAGCCCACGCCGCCATTTTAACATTACCAATCCCCCCTCCACCCATGACCCTTATCTATGTTGTGTTTATGTGTGTGTGTGTGTGTGTGTTTCTCTGTATGTGTTTCTGTGTTTGTGTGTTTTTTTTCTCTTTGTGTGTTTTTTTTCTCTGTGTGTGTGTGTTTCTCTCTTTGTGTGTTTGTGCTTCTGTGTGTGTGTGTGTGTGTGTGTGTGTGTTTTTCTCTTTATGTGCTTGTGTGTTTCTGTGTGTGTGTTTATCTGTTTATGTGTTTGTGTTTCTCTCTTTGTGTGTGTCTGTTTTTTTTTCTCTTTATGTGCTTGTGTGTTTCTCTGTGTGTGTGTTTATCTGTGTGTGCGTGTGTTTCTCTCTTTGTGTGTGTGTGTGTGTGGTGTTTCTATCTTTGAGAAATAGGAAATAGGAGCAGGAGTAGGCCATCTAGCCCTTCACACACACACACAGTGTTTCTCTCTTTGTGTGGGTGTTTGTTTCACTCTGTGTTTCTCTATGTGCATCTGTGTTTCTGTGTGTGTTTGTTTCTCTCTTTGTGTGTGTTTCTCGTGTGTGTGTGTGTTTCTCCCTTTGTGTGTGTGTGTGTTTCTCTCTTTGTGTGTGTGTGTGTTTCTCTCTTTGTGTGTGTGCGTGTGTGCTTCTCTCTTTGTGTGTGTGTGTTTCTGTTTGTGTGTGTGTGTTTCTCTGTGTGTGCGTGTGTGTTTCTCACTGTGTGTGTGTTCTCGCATTGTTTGTGTGTGTGTTTCTCTCTGTGTTTCTGTGTGTTTCTCTGTGTATGTCTGTGTTTCTGTGTGTGTGTGTTTCTGTGTGTGTGTGTGTGTGTGTTTCTCTCTTTGTTTGTGTGTGTGTTTTTTTTTCTCTTTGTGTCTCTGTGTTTCTCTATTTGTGTGTGTTTGTGTGTGTGTGTGTATTTCTCTCTTTGAGTGCTTGTTTCTCTGTGTGTGTGCTTCTCTTTTGTGTGTGTGTTTGTGTGTGTGTGTGTGTGTTCCTCTCTTGTGTATCTGTTTGTATGTGTGTATTTTTCTGTGTGTGTGTGTATCTGTGTTTCTCTCTTTTTGTGTGTGTCTGTTTCTAGCTGTGTGTGTGTGTGTTTCTCTCTTTGTGTGTTTGTGCTCATCTATTTGTGTGCTTGTGTGTTTCTCTCTTTGTGTGTGTGTGTGTCTTATCTCTTTTTGTGTGTGTGTTTCTCTCTTTGTGTGTGTGTCTGTTCTCTTTATGTTGTTTTCTCTTTGTGTATGTGTCTTTCTTTCTCTTTGTGTGTCTGTTTCTCTCTTTGTGTGTGTGTTTCTTTCTCTTTGTGTGTGTGTTTCTCTCCATTTGTGTGTGTGTTTCTTTCTTTGTGTGTGTGTCTGTTCTCTTTATGTTGCTTTCTCTTTGTGTATGTGTCTTTCTCTCTCTTTGTGTGTCTGTTTCTCTCTTTGTGTGTGTGTTTGTTCTCTTTATGTTTTTTTCTCTTGTGTGTATGTGTCTTTCTCTCTCTTTGTGTGTGTCTTTCTCTCTTTGTGTGTGTGTTTCTCTCTTTGTGTGTGTGTATGTTTCTCTCTTTGTGTGTCTGTGTTTCTCTCTTTGCGTGTATGTGTTTCTCTCTTTGTGTGTGTTTCAGTGTGTGTGTGTTTCTCTCTGCCTGTGTGTGTGTTTCTCTGTCTGTGTTTGTGTGTGTGTTTTTTCTCCTTGTTTTTTTTTCTCTTTGTGTGTGTGTGTTTCTCTCTTTGTGTGTGTGTGTGTGTTTCTCGTTTCTCTGTGTGTGTGTGTTTTTCTTTGTGTGTGTGTGTCTGTGTGTGTGTTTCTCTTTTTCTGTGTGTGTGTGTTTCTCTCTTGTGTGTATGCATGTTTTTCTCTTTGTGTGTGTGTTTATGTATGTGTGTTTCTCTCTTTCTCTGTGTGTGTGTTTCTGTATGTGTATGTGTGTTTCTCTGTGTTTGTGTCCGTGTGTTTCTCTGTGTGTGTGTTTCTCTCTTTGTGTGTGTGTGTGTTTTTCTTCTTTGTGTTTTTTCTCTATGTGTGTATCTGTGTGTGTCTCTCTGTATCTGTGTGTCTCTCTCTCACTCTATCTGTATGTCTCTCAGTCTGTATCTGTTGTGTCTATCTCTCTCTGCATCTGTGTGTGTGTCACTCTCTCTCTGTATCTCTCTCTCCTTCTCTCTCTGTATCTGTGTGTCCCTCTCTGTATTTCTCTCTGTGTCCCTCTGTTTCCACGTCTGTGTGTCTGTCACTGTATTTCTCCCTGTGTTTCTCTCTTTCTGTCTGTATATGTGTGTCTCTCTGTATCTGTGTGTCTCTCTCTCTGTGTCTGTGTGTCTCTCTGTCTCCCTCTCTCTGTATCTGTGTGTCTCTCTGTATCTGTGTGTCTCTGTATTCCGAAATTGCCCCTTAATTTCCCAAGTTGTGAAGGTTGGAGGGATTGTCCATGCTAAATTACCCCAGAGATGGAGAGATGTGTGTGCCTCTCTCTTTTTGTGTGTGTCTATCTCTCTTTGAATGTGTGTGTTTTTGTGTTTGTCTGTGTGTGTGTATATGTGTGTGTCTCTCTCTCTGTCTCTCTCATTCTGCCTCTCTCTCTCTGTGTCTCTTGTATGTCTCTCTCTCTCTCTGTCTCTTTCTCTCCCTGTCTCTCTCTCTATCTATGTCTCTCTCTCTGTCTCTTTCTCTCTCTGTCTCTCTCTCTCTCCTTCCCTGTCTCTCTCCTTGTCACTATCTCTCTCCCTCTTTGTGTGCATGTCTCTCTCTCTCTCTGTGTCTCTCTCTGCCTCTATCTCTCTCTCTCTCTGCATCTGTCTCTCTCTTTATATCTGGCTCTGTCTGTATCTATGTGTGTGTGTCTCTCTCTCTGCGTCTCTGTGTGTGTCTCTCTGTATCTGTGTGTGTCTTTCTCTATCTGTGTCTCTCTCTCACTCTGTCTGTATGTCTCCCTCTCTGTATCTGTTGTGTCTATCTCTCTCTGAATCTGTGTGTGTGTGTATCTCTCTCTCTGCATCTGTGTGTGCGTGTCTCTCTCTCTGTATCTGTGTGTGTGTTTGTCTCTGTATCTGTGTGTGCGTGTCTCTCTCTCTCTGTATCTCTTTCTCTCTCTCTCTGTATGTGTGTGTCTCTCTGTATCTGTGTGTCTCTGTCTTTTTGTATCTGTGTGTCTCTGTAACTGTGTGTGTCTCTCTGTATCTGTGTGTCTCTGTCTTTTTGTATCTGTGTGTCTCTGTAACTGTGTGTGTCTCTCTGTATCTGTGTGTCTCTGTCTTTTTGTATCTGTGTGTCTCTGTAACTGTGTGTGTCTCTCTCTGTATGTGTGTGTCTCTATGTATCTGTGTGTCTCTGTCTTTTTGTTTCTGTGTGTCTCTGTAACTGTGTGTGTGTCTCTCTGTATCTGTGTGTCTCTGTCTTTTTTGTATCTGTGTGTCTCTGTAACTGTGTGTGTCTCTCTCTGTATCTGTGTGTCTCTCTCTTTCTGTATCTGTGTGTCTCTCGCTCTACCTTTATGTCTCCATCTCTCTGTATCTGTGTGTGGCTCTATCTTTCTCTCTGTCTCTCTCTCTCTCTCTCACTCTCCCCCTGTCTCTCTCTTTCTCTCTCTGTCTCCCTCTCTCGGCCTCTGTATGTGTGACACTCTCTCTCTCTGCGTCTCTCTCTTTCACTCTCTGTGTCTCACTCTGTCTCTCTCTCTCTCTCTGGGTGGGTATCTCTCTGTCTCTGGGTGTGTCTCTCTCTGTCTCTGTCTCTCTGTTTATCTGTCTCTCTCTCTGTATCTGTGTCTCTCTCTGTCTCTCTATCTGTCTGTGTTTCTCTGTATCTGAGTCGCCCCTTTCACTCTGTATCTGTGTGTCTCTGTCTTTTTTGTATCTGTGTGTCTCTGTAACTGTGTGTGTCTCTCTCTGTATCTGTGTGTCTCTCTCTTTTTGTATCTGTGTGTCTCTCGCTCTACCTTTATGTCTCCATCTCTCTGTATCTGTGTGTGGCTCTATCTTTCTCTCTGTCTCTCTCTCTCTCTCACTCTCCCCCGTCTCTCTCTTTCTCTCTCTGTCTCCCTCTCTCTCTGTCTCCCTCTCTCGGCCTCTGTATGTGTGACACTCTCTCTCTCTGCGTCTCTCTCTTTCACTCTCTGTGTCTCACTCTGTCTCTCTCTCTCTCTCTGGGTGGGTATCTCTCTGTCTCTGGGTGTGTCTCTCTCTGTCTCTGTCTCTCTGTTTATCTGTCTCTCTCTCTGTATCTGTGTCTCTCTCTGTCTCTCTATCTGTCTCTGTTTCTCTGTCTGTATCTGAGTCGCCCCTTTCACTCTGTATCTGTGTGTCTCTTTCTCTCTCTGTATCTGTCTCACTCTCAGCATCTCTGTCTCTCTCTCTCTGTGTCTGCGTGTGTCTCTTTCTGTGTTTGTCTCGCTCTGTGTCTGTGTGTGTGTCTCTCTCTGTATCTGTGTGTGTCTCTCTCTGTATCTGTCTGTCTGTCTTTCTCTGTATCTGTCTCTCTCTCTCTGTATCTGTCTGTCTGTCTCTCTCAGTATCTGTGTCTATGTCTCTCTCTCTCACTCTGTTGTGTGTGTCTGTCTCTCTGTCTCTGTGTGTGTGTCTCTCTCTTTGACACTCTGTATCTGTGTCTGTCTGTATCTGTGTGTTTCTTTATATATGTGTCCCTCTCTGTATTTTTCTCTGTCTCTCTGTATCTGTTTGTCTCTGTCCCTGTATCACTGTGTCTCTGTATCTGTGTGTCCCTCTCTGTTTTTCTCTCTGTGTCTCTCTGTTTCCACGTCTGTGTGTCTATCACTGTATTTCTCCCTGTGTTTCTCTCTTTCTGTCTGTATATGTGTGTCACTCTGTATCTGTGTGTCTCTCTCTCTGTATGTGTGTGTGTTTCTCTCTTTGTGTGTGTGTGTGTTTCTCTCTGTGTGCATGTGTTTCTGTGTGTGTTCTCTTTGTGTTTGTCTCTTTGTGCATCTGTGTTTCTCTCTTTGTGTTTGTGTGTGTTTGCGTGTGTGTTTCTCTTTCTATGTGTGTGTGTGTGTCTCTCGCTTTGTGTGTGCGTGTGCTTCTCTCTGTGTCTTTCTGTGTGTGTGTGTTTCTGTATGTGTGTGCTTGTGTTTCTGTGTGTGTGTGTTTCTCTCTTTGTGTGTGTGTGTTTCTCTCTTTGTTTGTGTGTGTGTGTCTTTTTTTTCTCTTTGTGTCTCTTGTGTTTCTCTATTTGTGTGTGTTTGTGTGTGTGTGTGTGTATTTCTCTCTTGTGTATCTGTTTGTATGTGTGTATTTTTCTGTGTGTGTGTGTGTATCTGTTTCTAACTCTGTGTGTGTGTTTCTCTCTTTGTGTGTTTGTGCTCATCTATTTGTGTGTGCGTGTGTTTCTCTCTTTGTGTGTGCGTGTGTTTCTCTCTTTGTGTGTGTGTGTGTTTCTCTCTTTGTGTGTGCGTGTGTTTCTCTCTTTGTGTGTGTGTGTGTTTCTCTCTTTGTGTGTGTGTGTGTTTCTCTCTTTGTGTGTGCGTGTGTTTCTCTCTTTGTGTGTGTGTGTTTCTCTCAAATGTTACTCCCAAACTGTCACCCCCACAGGATCCACATTTCTGTACAATGTGAGTGAATTGTAAACTCAGTGAGTTCAGGTTCAATGTTTAAAATAACCAGGCCCTTTTCTGTGGCTGCTTTGGGGAATGTCAGTGGGATGTAGTTTCCAGGCAAGTGTGAACAATTGTATTGGGGAATCATTGGAAGCAGTTTCCATTGAGAGCTTCCTGCATTCTGGAAATGTGTGGGATTTATTCAGAGATAGGAAATGGATGGGTGAATAAAGGGGACAGTTCTTTGTTAATGACATTAGATTGTGAGCTTTGAAGATTCCCCAGTTCCATGAGTTCAAAGACAGGAAGGATTAACCAATGTTCATCGTTCAAATTCTTCAGATAAGTTTCAAAGTGAGTGAGAGACAGAATACACAAACTCTGAGACAGAGAGAGACACACCTGTATTCACAGCTTCAACTCCATGTTGCAATCTGAGGAGCTGAGATCCTGGTTGAATTAAACACGAGTTCACACTGGGATGCTGAACAATCTGAGTTCTGTTTGTTCTCTCCTTAAAATAAATCTAAAAATCTGCAATGAAAAATTCCCTGGACAGAGCAGAGGGAATTGTACTCTGTGTCCTGTATTTGGGTTGGAAGTGTTTGATGAGCAGGCGTTGGCACAGTGGTTGGCACTGCTGCCTCCCAGCGCCAGGGACCGGGGTTCAATCCCAGCCCTGGGTCACTGTCTGTACGGAGATTCTCCCCGTGTCTGCGTGGGTTTCCTCCGGGTGCTCCGGTTTCCTCTCCCAGGCCCCAGATCTGCAGGTTCGGTGAATTGGCCGTGCTAAACTGTCCCTGATTGTCAGGGGATGTGTAGGTTAGGGGGGATTAGCCAGGAAAGTGAACCTTCCCCCTTATCCTTTTTGCCCCAAGTGCTGTATCTAACAGCCCCTCGGAAACATTCAATGTTTTGTCCTCAACTACTTTCTGTGTTGGTGAATTCCACAGGCTGACCCCTCTCTGGGTGAAGAGATTTCTCCTCATCTCTGTCCTAAACCGTCTCCCCTGTATCCTCAGACTGTGAGCCCTGGTTCTGGACACCCCCACCACCGGGATCATCCTTCTGGCACCTACCCTGTCTGGTCCTGTTAGAATTTTATTGATTTCAATGAGATCGCCCCCTCACTCTTCTGATCTCCAGTGAATACAATCCGAACCCCCTCAATCTCTCCTCATTCGTCAGTCCCTCCATCCCAGGAATCCGTCTGGTAAACCTTCTCCGGGCTCCCTCTGGAGCAAGAACATCCTTCCTCAGATACAGAGAGCCAAACTGTCCACAATATTCGGGCTGTGGTCTCACCAAGGCCCTGTCTAATTGCAGCAAGAGCCTGTTCCTGTTCTCCAATCCTCTCGCTATGGAGGCCAACATCCCGTTGGCCTTTTCTCCAGCCTCCTGCCCCTGCGTGCTTGCCTCCAGCGATTGGTGTGTGAGGGACACCCAGGTCTCCTTGTACATTCCCCGCTCCTCATTTATGGCCATTCAGACAGTAATCCGCCTCCCCCTTTCTGCTCCCAAAGTGGAGAACCTCACATTTGCCACTTAATACCTCCCTTTCCCCCATTAGGATCATTCCTAAAACCAATCACTTTTCACCAAATCTGTGGGGCGTCTGTCCCTAAACTCGCCTGTGACTCAATTTTTCGCTCTTGGTTCCTGTGAAGCATCTCAGGGACAATTCTGTTCAAGGTGCTACATAAATGCAAGTTGTTGTTGTTGTGTGTGAGTGTCAGCGTCTGTCCATGTCCGGGACACTGCAGGTTACAGAGAATGGTTCACTCTGGTCTGTGACTGTCCGTCTCGTGTGTGTCTCAGTGTCAGCTCTGTAACACGCACAGCACAATCCCATCCTGTTTCTGTCTCTCTGTCTCTGTCTCTGTCTCTGGATCTCTCTCTCTCTCTCTCTCTGAAGAATGCTTTCTATGGGGCATCTGTAAAAAATGGGGAGAGTTGTAGCTGACATGTCAAATTCCCTCAGTCTTCTGAGAAAGTAGTGGCGTTGGTGAGGCTTTCTTAACCATAGTTTTGTGTGGAGGGACTAGGACAGGTTGTTGGGGATCTGGAAACCTAAAAACTTGAAGCTCTCGATGTGCGGGATAGGTGGAGTGGCCGTGCTAAATTTGTCGGGGGATTAAATATGTGGGGTTATGGGGATAGGAGCTGGGTGGGATTGGTGACAATACAGCCTCAATGGGCTGAATGGCCTCTTTCTGCACTGTTGGGATTCTATGAACACTGCGTGACCCTCTCCATCTCAATCACTTCCTCTCTCTCTGTAACTCTCTCTCTCTGTAACTCTCTCTCTCTGTAACCCCCTCTCTCTGTAACTCTCTCTCTCTGTAACTCTCTCTCTCTAACCCTCTCTCTCTCTGTAACCCACTCTCTGTAACCCTCTCTCTCTCTCTCTCTAACCCTCTCTCTCTGTTACTCTCTCTCTGTGACCCTCTCTCTCTGTGACCCTCTCTCTCTGTGACCCTCTCTCTCTGTAACCCTCTCTCTGTAACTCTCTCTCTCTGTAACCCTCTCTCTGTAACTCTCTCTCTCTGTAACTCTCTCTCTCTGTAACTCTCTCTCTCTGTAACCATCTCTCTGTGACCCTCTCTCTCTGTGACCCACTCTCTCTGTAACCCTCTCTCTCTGTAACCCTCTCTCTCTGTAACCCTCTCTCTCTGTAACCCTCTCTTTCTGTAACCCTCTCTTTCTGTAACCCTCTCTCTCTGTAACCCTCTCCCTCTGTAACCCTCTCTCTCTGTGTAACTCTCTCTCTGTGTAACTCTCTCACTCTGTAACTCTCTCTCTCTGTAACTCTCTCTCTCTGTAACCCTCTCTCTGTTACTCTCTCTCTCTGTAACTCTCACTCTCTGAAACCCTCTCTCTGTAACCCTCTCTCTCTGTAACCCTCTCTCTCTGTAACTCTCTCTCTCTGTAACCCTCTCTCTCTGTGTTACCCTCTCTGTCGGAACTCTCTCTCTCTGTAACCCTCTCTCTCTGAAACCCTCTCTCTCTGTAACCCTCTCTCTCTGTAACCCTCTCTCTCTGTAACCCTCTCTCTCTGTAACCCTCTCTCTCTGTGTAACCCTCTCTCTCTGTGTAACCCTCTCTCTCTGTGTAACCCTCTCTCTCTGTAACCCTCTCTCTCTGTAACCCTCTCTCTCTGTAACCCTCTCTCTCTGTTACTCTCTCTCTCTGTAACCCTCTCTCTCTGTAACTCACTCCCTGGAACTCTCTCTCTGTGTAACTCGCTCTCTGTGTAACTCTCTCTCTCTGTAACCCTCTCTCTGTGTAACTCTCTCTCTGTAACCCTCTCTGTGTAACTCTCTCTCTCTGTAACCCTCTCTCTACGTAACCCTCTCTTTCTGTAACCCTCTCTTTCTGAAACCCTCTCTTTCTGTAACTCTCTCTCTCTGTAACCCTCTCTCTCTGTAATCCTCTCTCTCTGTAACCCTCTCTCTCTCTGTGTAACTCTCTCTCTGTGCAACTCTCTCTCTGTGTAACTCTCTCTCTCTGTAACTCTCTCTCTCTGTAACCCTCTCTCTCTGTAACCCTCTCTCTCTGTAACCCTCTCTCTCTGCGTAACCCTCTCTCTCTGTAACCCTCTCTCTCTGTAACCCTCTCTCTGTGTAACCATCTCTCTCTTTAACCCTCTCTCTCTGTAACCCTCTCTCTCTGTAACCCTCTCTCTCTGTAACCCTCTCTCTCTGTTACTCTCTCTCTCTGTAACCCTCTCTCTCTGAAACCCTCTCTCTCTGTAACTCTCTCTCTCTGTAACCCTCTCTCTCTGTAACCCTCTCTTTCTGTAACCCTCTCTTTCTGTAACCCTCTCTTTGTGTAATTCTCTCTCTCTGTAACCCTCTCTCTCTGGAACCCTCTCTCTCTGTGTAACTCTCTCTCTGTGTAACTCTCTCTCCGTGTAACGCTCTCTGTCTGTAACTCTCTCTCTCTGTAACCCTCTCTCTCTGTAACTCTCTCTCTCTGTAACCCTCTCTCTCTGTAACCCTCTCTCTATGTAACCCTCTCTCTCTGTGTAACCCTCTATCTCTGTGTAACCCTCTCTCTCTGTAACCCTCTCTCTCTGTAACCCTCTCTCTGTGTAACCCTCTCTCTCCGTAACCCTCTCTCTCTGTAACCCTCTCTCTCTGTTACTCTCTCTCTCTGTTACTCTCTCTCTCTGTAACCCTCTCTCTCTGTTACTCTCTCTCTCTGTAACCCTCTCTCTCTGTAACTCACTCTCTGGAACTCTCTCTCTCTGTAACCCTCTCTCTGTGTAACCCTCTCTCTGTGTAACTCTCTCTCTGTAACCCTCTCTGTGTAACTCTCTCTCTCTGTAACCCTCTCTATCTGTAACCCTCTCTTTCTGTAACCCTCTCTTTCTGTAACTCTATCTCTCTGTAACCCTCTCTCTCTGTAACCCTCTC